>NC_037686.1:60546870-60724820 GCF_003255815.1 Theropithecus gelada
CTTGAGCTAGACACAGGGTGTTGATTGGTGTATTTACAATCCCTTAGCTAGACATAAAGGTTCTCCAAGTCCCTACTAGACTCAGGAGCCCAGCGGGCTTCACCTAGTGGATCCTGCATCAGGGCTGCAGGCGGAGCTGCCCGCCAGTCCCATGCAGTGCGCCGGCCGAGACTCCTCAGCCTTTGGGGGTCAATGGGAACAGCCGCAGGTGAGGAGGTGGTAGGGGGCGGTGGTGGTCTGGTGGTCGGGGAGGCTCGGGCTGCGCAGGAGCCCATGGCGCGGGCTGGGGAGGCTCAGGCATGGAGGTCCCAAGCCCTGCCCCGCGGGGAGGCAGCTGAGGCCCAGCGAGATTTCGAGCACAGGGCCGGCAGACAGGCACTGCTGGGGGATCCGGCACACCCTCTGCAGCTGCTGGCCCGGGTGCTAAGCCCCTCACTGCCCGGGGCGGCAGCGCTGGCCGCTCCGAGTGCAGGGCCCGCCGAGCCCACGCCCACCCGGAACTCACGGTGGCCCGTGATTGCCGCACGCAGCCCTGGTTCCCGCCCGTGCCTCTCACTCCACACCTCCCCTCAAGCGGAGGGTGCGGGCTCCGGCCTCGGCCAGCCCAGGGAAGGACTCCCACAGTGCCATGGCGGGCTGAAGGGCTCCTCAAGCGCCGCCAGAGTGGACACCCAGGCCGAGGAGGCGCCCAGAGCGAGGGCTGCTAGCATGTTGCCACCTCTCAATTGTATTATGAGAGATGCTTTGGATGGTAGGTATATACACGTGAATAGATGGGACAGAAAATGTTGAGTATGACAATTTCTGCGATAGTCTTCCTCAGGGTTCTGGGATTTGAGAGCAATGTTAAATTCTACTTTGGCAATAAGTTTTTGAATAGTGCCTTTCTGGTGAACTGTCAAATGACAAGTGACACGAAGTTTCTTTCATGTCCCTATAAGAAGAGATTGTGTGGAACAGTCCAATAAAAGAAGACAGTCCTGGGCAAGTGCACCCTGTTTTGATGATATAATATCAAGATTCCTTCCACTCTAAATTTAATGAGATACCCACAGAGCCAAAGAGTCAAAGAGGTTTGCAATATTTATGATTTTTATGCAGTCACTCATGGATGCATTTGCTTAATTCACTTTCAACATAATAAGAATAATATAAAATGGTAATTGAAAACAAGCTCCTGGAGGCTGCAGAACTCATAGGCATTGAGATTTGGAGCTTTAATATACAACAAAGCACAGAACACTTGACAGTCTGGTGTCCACTAGTTTCCAAGAAAAGAGTCCAAAAAGCTTAAAAACCGTTTGATTTTATTAGTCTATTGTATTAAATTTTCATGTGAAAAAACACAGTTTATCAGTCAAAAATGCCATCAGTCCATTAAAATCTATTAATATATGGAGGAAGATTATAAAGTTTTCTTCAGCCAACACTTTTCTGCCCATTTTAAGACTCTAAATGCAGACTTTATGTTGTAATTGCTTGAAATTTGTTAAAAAAAAAAAAAGAAAAGAAAGAAAACAGAGAAGTTACATAAGACTTAAAAATATTTTCATGTATATTTTATTACTGTGATCTGGTCAGGAAATTACCATTGCGTAATGTAAGAATCTGAGATTTTCCTATTATCTTTTTCTAGATGCAAAATGCAGAAATCACCTTGTGATTTACTATGCTAAATCTAGTTAGCATAGTACTTAGAAGGTATAAGGCCAATAGCATATTTTTAATATAAGCAAGAGTATTTTAATATGTTTAACACATATTATATAATTTATTCTTTATTCCATATTGATTATTATTGAAATTTAGTTAGATGAAAACCATAATATATATTTCAAAAATTCCAAAGTTCTGTTAAGTGGTTTGGATCTATTCCAATATCAAATCAACTCTTGTAATCTATAGTCTTTTCCATTATTAACAATAAGCAACATATTTCTAGCCCTGGATATTAGAATTTGTATGCATCCAATTCTTCCGAATTACCTATTTCTAGAAATTAGACCAGCGAATGCCTCTGTGCTCATAAACTAATCATACACGCATGTTAAGGGGTCCACTGTTGTTGAAGGTAACAAGGACTTCAGAGTGAAAGCAAGCTTGCTTGGAATTTTACTCTGCTGCTTACTGGCTGTAGGATTTCTCATGCCTAGTTTTTATTTGTTTGTTTGTTTTTCCCTGAAATCTATTTTTTTCCCCAGTGTAAATGGTAATTCCATCATTAACACAAAAAATTCTTATTAACCCATGATTATATGCCAGACACCATACTGAACTCTGAAGTACATTAGTTAAAGTCGCTATGTACATAGAATTAGGATTAAAAGAATCAGATAAACAAATAATAAATGGGAAAATGACTTGGTTTATTGAGAAAAAGGAGTGTTTCTATCCCCCAAAATATATTAAGGCTGAGACTTCAAAGCATGAATAAAGATAATCAGGAGTGGGAGTTTGAGAATCTGAAGGAATACAAGTGCAAGGGTTTAGAGGTTTAAGAAGGAATAAACATCTTTATGTTAGTTGGTGCATAGAATTCAGAGAATGATGGGAACATATGGGATGAAAAACATGGTTTCCTTTTATAGTTCTTGGCAGGATTGGATATAATATATAAAATATTAACCATATAGTAAGAACTGATAAATAATTAATATGGTCATTATATAATCTATTGCCACGAAATCAGAGTTTAAACTAGATTTTCTAATATAATTTTAGAAAATCTATATAAATAATGAGCACTTAAACTCAATTTAATTTGGTCTTGTGACTACAAACCAACATAAATTTGCTTAATATTCTTCATCTATAATTAACTAAAATAACCATTTAAACTTATTTCCCACTTGGAATTACCTTCTTACAAATTAAAAAGGATGAATGAATATAAAACTGAGGAACTGTAATCACTCATTTTACTAATATGTGAATAAAATTATTCAATAGTTTTTATGAACTTCTTAGAACAAATGGCATTATAATTTTCATTTATATAAGAAAAGATGATTGAACCACCCATTAATTCCATTTAAGCAAACATGCAAATATGCAATTGCTGCTGGAACTAAATGAAATACAGCCAATCTGAAATTTTTAAGTGCTTATTTTTTAAAAATCCAGTATAAATGAATAAAACTGTGAGCTTCTTTCCTATACAACTGATTGTACTTTCTAATCTATGTTCATTTTTGTAGCACAGCCCAGGGCTCATAGATACGGATTAATTTGCTTATTTTTAAGAAGTACTTTTATTGACTCTCAGTGGAAACACATTTGAAAATTCCCTTTTGCATTGTAACATCACTTCTGTTTTTTTAATTTGCCAACAAAACTGTTAAAAACAAAACAAAACACTCCTCACAGTATTTCTAACATTTTGGAGATATTTATAAAGCTATTAATCTTTTAAAATTTCTCCCCATATTCACTTTTATACATCCTTGCAAAAAAAGACATTTTTACAATTAACTTGATTGCCAACAAAGCATCAATACTAACTTAGGCTTTTATAACAGTTACAACTGAGATTACATGTTCTTAAAATAAAGAATTTCAGAAAGAAAATGGATTATTAGACCAGAATCTATTTTTAGTTGTAAACCAAAAAGTATGTGATTGAATTGAAGGAGTCATTTAAGTTGAAATTACTAGGAATGGCTGATTTTGCATCTCAAAAAGTTTAGTTGGCGTAACTTTACATTGAAAGTGAAATAAATAAATAAATAAAAAATATATTATCGACAACATAAATTATTAAAGTACTAAGCCTGAGAAAGACCAAAGATGTACAAAATGATACTATTTTATAAAAACTATATTCTGTAAACATGAGTAAAGCATAACTTTCAGAAATTAACCTACTTCCAAAAACATCAGCATTGATAGCTGACATCTTCCAGGCAAGAAGGAAATTTAGAGCAAAAATATTTCTATTAGAGCAATACTGATTAAAATCTTAACTGAAGCAATTGACCTCTGCAAGAAATATTGCCAAGTAAAAAAAACAGTTTGATATATAAAATTGTTTTAACTCCCAAAAAGTAAATATAAACAGAGTATATATACATACACATACACACATATAAAATGCATACATATTTATGCATAGATGCATTTATATATAAAAGAAATGCAAATTAGGGTGATGAATAATTTGAGACAACAAACATAGCTATGTATGATTTATATAAATTCATTGTTTTAGATCCTTTTGAATGAATTTTTAAAACTTTTTGTCTGGAAATAATTTCAAAGTTATAGAACATTTGCAAAAATAGGAATAGCCTAAGGACTTGTAATTTTCATGACCCAGAGTAAGTAAACCAAGAAAGAAAATAAGAAAAAAAGTAGACAAACTAGGTGGCCCAAAGTAAGAAAATGTAGGAAAAGAAAGAAGTGGGGCCGGGGGAGAAAGAATTGAAAGAAAGATCATTCATAAGAGACATATCTAGAAGTGTGAAATTCACCTTTTGTCTTGAACTGGAAAACTATAAAGCAAAATTAACTCTTTTTCTTTTAAACTATACTTCACTTTCGGGCCTTGGTTGCCACTTCGGTAAAGATTTTTATGTTGAGTTGGACACACTCATAGAGATAGTAACCCTGTCATTGGTCCTCCTACAAAGGCTCTGGCTGCAGAAACATTGAGCCAATTTGATTATAACAGACCTGCCCCTCCTACCAAGACTTACTGCTCCAGCTTTCCTATAGACAACTGACATTGGCTACATGGGTTTGTGTTGTAGCTCTTTCAGTCGCTCATTTCCATTTAATTTAATTTAAATTAATTTCTCTTAAGATAAAAACGTGCACAAAAAGAGTTAACATAAATGTTCGGAATTAGTTATGGACGAATAAAATTATTCTTAAATCCTTGAGGAGCAATTTATTATACAGGTATTGCCTGGGAGTTTTCTGGAAATATATTTGCTGGAGTATAGTTGCAATCCTTTGTATAATGAATGAAAGGGATTATGGAGGTTGCCCTATTTTTTCTCTATGGAATCTTTGAGGCTTCTTATTTGTCGATTTTGTTTTATTTTCCTTTTGAAATTAATTAATTAATTGGTATCAATGAAATAGGAACGTGAGAAATAGTCTGGTAAGAATCACTTGGCTGATTGGGCACAGAAAAATGAATACATACTCACATAAACATGTGCATAGATGTATTCCTAAATTTCACACACAGGTTATTAAATCACTTTATTGATCAATTACTTTTTAAACCTTCACTTAGGTGTACATGCCTGCCATCTTACTCTGGTCACATGGGTCTACAAAGTTGACATACACAATTAGCAAAGCAGAAGTAGATGATATTCCCTAGAGTGAGCTAATTCTCAGTTCTTTCTCTGCTAACTGTGATGTGCTTGTGTGTTTAGGCATGACATGGTTTGGCTGTGTCCCCACCCAAATCTTATCTTGAATTGTAGCTCCCATAATTCCCATGTGTTGTGGGAGGGACCCAGTGGAAGATAATGGAATCATGGAGGAGATTTCCCCCATACTGTTCTCTTGGTGGTGGGTAAGTCTCACGAGGTCTGATGGTTTTATATAGGGTTTCCCCTTTCACTTGGCTCTCACTCTCTCTTGCCTGCTATCATGTAAGATGTGCCTTTTGCCTTCTATCATGATTGTGAGGCTTCCCTAGCCACATGGAACTGTGTTCCACTAAACCTCTTTTTCTTTGTAAATTATCCAGTCTCATGTCTGTCTTTATCAGCATTGTGAAAATGGACTAATACACAAATAGACAATGGATTTCTTGAGGACAGAGACTGTGTTCACTGTCCTTTTATGTGTGTGTGTATGTGTGTATGCGTGCATACTCTCTATAATAAGAGTACTCTCTGTAGTGTGTAGAACGTGGGAAAAATTCATACTGTATGATTTCTTATCTTCACAATTCCCGATATTTTTGGAAAGATTATACTGAATTAAAACAGGTGTCAAAGGCAGGTTTGAAGACAAAGCTAGTTAAAAACAACTAGGAGGAGGGGGATTAAGATAAGGTCATTCGTAAAGTTCGTTTGCTTTTTGTCAGAGAGGATGGTGTTTGCGGTACAGGGCAAATTCAAGCTAAGATTCAGATACAACTCTTCCCTTTCATTTCATAAATGCCAGCAACTCAAGATCCCGCAATACTCAGGGAGTAGAACAATAGGCCTGATTTATCATATTCCAGTGTCTTTAATACATGCTGCCTTGAAGTGAATAATTGTGGTTTGAAGAGATAATGTGTGTGTATAGTTTAGCAATTCCAGTTGCTTATTTCTGTTTAACTTAATTTCTCTGAAGATAAAGACATGGACAAAAGGAATTGACACAAATGTTCAGAATTAATTATGGATTTATAAAATCATTTTTAAATCTTTAAAGAGCAATTCAATATACTCATTTGTACTAAAAGAGACAGGTAATTTTTCATTTGACGTATTTGTTGGGATTTTGCATACTTGTGCTCCAGGGAGTACATTTATCATAAAAGACAGTATAGTGGTAATCCCTGGATTAGTGTGACATGACAGCCCTGGGGTTTCCAGTGGAGTCAATAAAGAGTTCTTCATTTCCCTGCCTGAGTAATGAACTCATTATTAAGTAAGGAACAACAACAACAACAACAAAAATTATCAATAGATAGAAAATGAAAACTATGACTCATAACTTGTAAAGACTAAGATAAAAAATGTTACTTGAGGCAGAGTAGATATTCAAAATATTTAACAATCCTGTGGCAAAATCTTAGAATATTCAAAATGGTAGCATCCAAGCATAACAATTTTAAGGCCATATGAGCATAACATCCACCCTGAGTGGTTTGGACAGAATGACCTCGGTCTCTCCTATCCACAAGAGAAGTCATGTTAAGGCAAACCACTTAAAGAAAAGATTACAAAGCAATTATGTCTCACCCAATTACATCTTGGTCTTTGTAAAACTAGCTGAAAAAACAAATTAATCCTCCTGGAATGTTCAATACTATAACTCCACCACTCCACCCACTCACGAAGGAGGGTGGAAATTAACGCCACCCACTCACAAAGGAGGACTTTGATCAACTAACCAGGTAACAAATGTCACATCAATGGGAGGAATAAAGGCTGAGACATGATACAGGCTGAGTTTAGACAGGCTTAGTAAACAACTCTCCTAGAGGAAGAAATATCAAGAGAGGAAGGGAAACATTCCTTGCTGTAAATATCTCATCTTAAATGCCATAAGATATCCATAGCATGGATAAAACAAATAGAAAAGCTAGAGAAAAACTAAGTCAAATAAATGAAATATTGACCCATAATTATACTTGGCATTCTAAGTTCATCTGACATTTATTTTAAATGAACAAAAAATACTCTAGAAAAAAAAAAAACAGGCTTTGCATTTACTGTCCTCAGAAATATACAATTTTATCCATAATTAAAATACCTGGAAATGTTATGCAGCTATAGATAGCTAGCTATGGATATACACATAGAATTTTGTAACTAACGTGAAATATACAATGTTCTTATATAAATAAGCTCCTGCTTTCTTTTGCATCAACATAGAAAGACCACTTTATATTATCCATACTTTTAACAATCAAGTTACTTGTATCTTTAAAAAGTTTTAATGACTTAGTGAAGGTCATCCAGCTAATATGAGGCAGAGTCAGGACTAGAAGACACAAGTCCTGTTACCAATAAATTTCAATAACTATAGGATATTTGATATGAGTGAGGTCCTGTACTGACCTCACAACTTTTATGTTGTTTATTACCCAGTTGGACATACGTGTTCTTCTTCTCTGCCTTCTAGATTTTGCAGATTCTAGCACTTTTTAATCTAGTTTCTAAATGTTGATGGACATGTCAGTCTTTTGATGAAGGGTACTGACACTGCATGTCCATTCATATACGCTAGCACCAAGAAGTGTGCCTATGGCCACAGAAGAGCAGAATAGTCATATATTATTAAAGTGAGCAAATGTCACAGTTTTCTCAGACAGTTCAAATCCATGCCTGTTATTTCAACTTTATTTGTATTTGCCTTGCTTTCAAAAATCTTCCTGCTTTGGTGTAAATCACTTGACCATCCCGGTAATTAATGTGAGTGTGTGGCTGGTTTATGAAGGATTACTGGAAGAAAGGCTAAGGCATATTGGAATCACTTTCATGAATAACCTTGTAGGTCATGCTACGGAGTTTAGACTTGTCTGTAGTTAATAGGAAACCACCAGGAAGCTGAGGAGTATTTTAAAAAATCATATTGAAAGCTGTTTACCAATTCTGCCTGGATCAAAAGCATGCACTGTTCTGTATACTTGACCATATTATCTAAAGATGGCTGTATAGTTTAGGCTATATCAATGGATGTATCAACTTAAAAACATTAAAAACTATATCTTCCAGAATATGCTAATAGCTAGCAAAATTTATCCTCAGTAATTTCTTTTTCTTTTTTTTTCATTTTGTGCTGTGAAGTATCCACATAAACAGATAAGAAATCTTATTAGAAGTACATCATGCTTTTGGAGGTTTATTATATATTAATCCATGGGGCCATTTCAAAGTATTAATTTCACTAATGCTTATTTACTGTGGAAAAAAATTTGTAAAGTAGACGCCAAATGGACGCCTTCGAGTTACCTAGAAAATTCCCTTGCTGAGAAACAAAGTGTTACTTCTGTGGACTATATCAATTTGTGAACTTTACAAAAAGGTTTGGTTTGACAGGCAGAGTCCCTCTGAAGAGGCAGTAAACTGCTATACTGAGAAAGCAGCAAATAGCTGAAGTTGAGAGAAAGGTAACAGTCCACTAAACGGAAGGCCATCAGCTTTACTGTGACACCAGCATGATTCTGATCTCCCGAAGGAAAATTATATTGAAAACTCTCTAAAAATATAAAAGAAGTAATGTCAGAGTCTTTAGTTAAATGATAATTAAAAATCTAAACATACAGTATCAAATGCTGATGAGTATTGTTTCCATGGAAAATGTATTAGAAAGATGATGGAATGAATGAGTCTTCTAATTTTTTTGGATAAGTTGTATGATAGTGTTTACTAATTTAATTGAAGAAATTTACAATTGACAAATTATTCAATATTTATCTTGTTTTATTTTAAAAAACGAACATAAAAAGGGAACATTATAATTTAGTTGATGGACATTATATATATAAGCTTTTACAAAATATATTAATTCCTGCTACTAATTATATTTCATAGGAATAGTATCTATTTTCAACTAACAGAATCCATTTCAGAGGAAAAATTTTGTGATACACAAATGTTTTCTATATATTAATTGTCAACCAGATATCATTGCCAATGTAAGTGACACACATAGTGTTGTCTTTCTTTTCTTTCTTTCTTTCTTCTTTTCTTTCTTCCTTTTTCTTTCTTCCTTTCCTTCCTTCCTTCCCCCTTCCCTTCCCTTCTTCCCTTCCCTTCCCTTCCCTTCCCTTCCCTTCCCTTCCCTTCCCTTCCCTTCCCTTCCCTTCNTCCCTTCCCTTCCCTTCCCTTCCCTTCCCTTCCCTTCCCTTCCCTTCCCTTCCCTTCTCTCCCCTTCCCTCCCCTCCCCTCCCCTCCCCTCCCTTCCCTTCCCTTCCCTTCCCTCTTTCTTTCTCCTCCCGCTCCCCTCTTTTTGCCTCCTCTCCCCTCCTTTTCCCTTTCTTTTATCTGGAGGTCAGTGGTGCAGTCACTGCTCACTGAATGCTCAACCTCCTGGGCTCAAGCCATCCTCCCACCTCAGTCTCCCAAATAGCTGGGACTACAGGTGCATGCCACCGTGCCTGGTTAACTGTTCAATTTTTGGTAGAAACAGGGTCTCTCCATGTTACCCAGGCTGGTCTTGAACTCCTGACCTCAAGCACTCCTCCCCACCTTGGCCTCTCAAACTGCTGGGATGACAGGTGTGAGCCACTGCGCCTGGCCTGTGTTTTACAACATTCTAAGAAATCTGCATGTGGGCCACTTGCATAATGATTAGAGCCCCAAATTAATTCCGCTAATTACATTTGCCTTTGAAACCCTGAACTATGATTGGAATCATGTATTTTGAACCTCTTAACCCATCATCCAATTCAAATAAACTGCTTTGTTTTAAAGATAATATATCTAAAACACTCATTTAGCTCAAAGGTAGGTATAAAAAGAAAAGAAAAAAGACATTTGGGGCATGCAAATGCATGCACATCAGTATGCTAATAGTCTGGAAATGACATCATTTAGTTTTATAAAAAAATAGAAGCACAGATTATTTATTTAATGTATGTATGTATGTTTATATGTACAGGCAATTCTTGTTATAGGTGGTGTATATGTTCTGCAAAGTTGCCACTGTTAACTGTTGCAGTGAAACATGGTCATGCCAGTGCACTCCAGCCTGGGCAACAGAACAAGACTCTTTTCTCAAAATAATAATAATAATAACTCTCTTGGTCTCTCATCTCCTTTCAGAAACTCCTCTGCTTCTCTGCTACCACTCACTACAGAACTTCCTTAAAATAAGTGGGTTACAGTTTTAAAATATTTCCTCCCTTTCTGTATGCTGTCTCTTCACTTTGTTTGTTGTTTCCTTTGATGTGCAGAAGCTTTTTAGTTTGATTTAATCCCATTTGTCTGTCTTTGCTTTTGTTGCCAGTGCTTTTGAGGTCATATAAAAGAACTATTGCACAGACCAATGTCATGAAGCTTTTCCCTTTCTGAAAAATCTAGTAGTTTCATGGTCATGAGATATAAATTGAAGTTTTAAATTCATTTTGAATTGATTTTTGTATATAATGAGAGATGGAGTCTAAAAACTCATAACTCTGTGAGGTAATGCATTTGTTTATTAGCTGGACTTAATCTTTCCATAAGATATATACTTGAAAACTTTACTTTGTACAAGATAAATAGGTATGATTTTACTAGTCAATTAGAAAAAAAAAAAATTAAAAGTGGATTAGACTCACTGTTTCCAATTTCTCTATCACTTTCTCTTTAGATTATTAGACCACTAAAGAGAAAATGATTGCTTTAATCAGTTTTTGCCCCTACCATTTCATTAAAACTCATCTTGACAAGACCCGCAATGACTTCCCCCTTGCTAAGTCAAATGATTTGTTCCGTCCTTATCTTATTTGACTTGTAAGTAGTATTTAAAACCATGAAATTCTGTCCTCTCAAAAATTCTTCCTTAATATGCATTTCCAAATACCATAGTTTAGTGGTTTTTTTCCTATATATACATTTATCTGAGTCTTCTTTGCTTTTTCCTCCCTTAGCTATGTTCACTAAACATCAGAATTCCCAAGCCTACCCCTTATTTCCCATATACGCTTACTCTGTATATTATTTCATCCAATCTCATGGCTTTAATGTTTATGCCAATGACTGCTAAATTTTTAGTGCCTGGGCCCTCTCTCTTGAACTCCAAGCTCAAATATTCTCAACATCACTACTTGGATGGTATAAGAGATATGCCAAACATTTTTTAAAAATTGAATTAATCTCCCAATCCTCTGTCTCCTCTTTAAGACCAGATACTTAGTCTAAAGCCAAAGGTATTTTCATTCTCTTGTCTTTATTATCAAAAGAACAATCTTGCAACTTTTCCTCCACTGCCACCATTCTGTGCTAAAGCTACAATGACCTCTTGTTTAATAGCTACTATCCCTGTCTCCCTTTTACTTTCCTATTGTCCATTCTCAATACATAAGCTAGAGTGATATTTTTTAAAACATACCAGACCCTGTCACTCCTCTGCTCACAACCCTCCCACGGTTATTCATCTCATCAAAAGTAAAAGTGAACTATCTGGGATGGCTCAAAAAGTTCAGCATTCCTGAACCTTCGTAAATTCCCGAGTCATTTGCTACTATTCACCCCCTTGCTCACTGCATTCCAACTACATGAGGCATCTCTCTCTCTCTTTCCCTTTTTTTTTTGTGTTGTTGTTTTTTGAGATGGAGTCTTGCTCTGTCACCAGGAGTGCAGTGGTATGATATTGGCTCACTGCAACCTCTGCCTCCTGGGTTCAAGCAATTCTCCTACTTCAGCCTCCTGAGTAGCTGGGATTACAGGTGTACACCACTATATCTGTCTAATTTTTGTATTTTTACTAGAGACAGGGTTTCACCATCTTGGCCAGGCTGGTCTCGAGCTCCTGGCCTCGTGATTCACCTGCCTCGGCCTCCCAGAGTGCTGGGATTACAGGCATGCGCCACCATGCTCAGACACTTTTTTTCTCTCCGATGCGTAGACCTTTGTTTCACAGATAATCTGCATGCCATCTGCTCCCTCACTTTCTTCAGGTCTTTCCTCTCAAGTTACTATTTCAATAAAACTTCGTTTACCAACCGATTTACAATGGATAAACAAAACATCTACACTTTCTACAGTTCTTCCTGCTTTATAGTTGTCAACTGAAATTATCATCACCTGAAAAATATCAAATCACTTATTTACTTCATTGGCAATCCTGCTGACTTCAACAGAGTGTAAGCTCTATGAAGTCAGAGATGTCTGTTTTGTTCTCTGCAATATATACAGTACTTAGTAAACATGTACTGGATGAAAGAATGAAAAGCAGTTGTTAAAATGATGGTGACTTTCATACTGGAGAGCACTTTGGAATGGAGGAAATAAAGTAAATCTCGCTTTAGAAATTATTATTTTTTTGAACAATTTGTGAACATACTGGCAAATATTCACATTACAGTAAAAACGGGTCTGGCTATAAGTAACTGTCTCTGATCTAGCTCAGTGCTCAATGGAATTGAAAATGTGTTCTATGACCTTAGTCACATCGCTATTCTTTCCCCAGAGCAGCTATTCTTAATTTATGCTATTACTATTCACTTATGTCTCCTAAATCACCTCACTCTCAGTAGGTGATTGGGATTTAACTTCAAAAAGAAAACAGTTATTAAAAGTGAAAACACTCAATTTTGTAAAATCTCAACCTCCAAAATTAGCGATCCGAATTCATCTTTTGTGTTTTTCATTTCACAGTGCCTTCTCCTCTATTATTTTACCTAATAGAGGATCAGAAAGAAAGTCTTTTCTCCTCTCTAATCAGCAGGCTATAAGTATGATAGGCCAGATCTCCTGGTAATCTGAAGCTCTGTCTCAAAAAGGAGCTGGTTTGAAACATTAAAATCAACAGGGAGTTTGAAAAATATAGGCAATAAATATTGGCTTCATAGCACAATGCATGAGGTAGGTGCTATTATTTCCACTGTTTACAAACTTGCAAATTTAGACAGAGGGTCCTTAAGTAACCTGCTAGTAAGTTGTTGAGCTAAAGTTTGAACCCAGGCAGTCTGGCTCTAGAGTACACGTTTTTAACTGTCATACCACACTGCCAAATTTATGCTGCAAGGTCATGAATGAGTTGCCATGCTTGTTTTTATATTGGTGCTTTATAAGTCTGGAACGTCAACCATCTCTGAGTCAGAGCATATCAATATGGAATAACCATTGAGTTTCTGAGATATTATAGTAATTTACCCTCTTCTAGGAATCAAGAGACTTCACTGAAAGGCAGAAACCAAAGCTAAATGTGTAGAATAATTTCAGAATCCTAGATTATGGCTATTAGCATCCAGCAATTCAACTCTGATTTGACAGCAGGAGCCATCCCTTGGGGCCAGGATATGGCCTGAAACCCAATCAGATGTTTTTCATTCAAATAGTCCTGCCTTCTTAACTGTGATCATTTCCTTCAGCTACATCTTGCCACAGATGCAGCAATCCTTACTTTGTTTTATCTTTTGGGCAGAGCAGACACTAAACATCATTTCAATATAGCTTACAGTTTAAACACAGTACAATTCATACTTAATGCAATCTCATTTAATCTGTGTCTATGCCCTTGTTTCTCCTGGCCACAGCATTTCAATATAGTTAGCACTAGGTAGCTTTTCCTGCCTATGATCGTAAAAAGCACAGGGTCTTTTGCAGAGCGGTGAGTAAGGTATTCAAGCTATTGAGGTTTCTCAGTGTTTCACTATTAAACTTTATCCCTATGTTTTAAGGAAAGCTGATAGCTCTCTGGCTGTCATAAGGACAATGTGTATAATAACCTCTTTTGCTTCCCCTGGGAGAGTCATGTTTTTCTTTCCCTCTTTAAAGACTATCATACAATATTATAATTTTATACATTTAAAATTTTAGTATAAAATTATGAGTTATTTTATTGCATAGATCTGTGAATATGATAAAGGCAGAATAATAGTCTATAAAATTCAGCAAAAAGCTTTTGGATACTAAATAGTCTAAACATTGATATGATTTATACTTACAGTTACTTAAGTCAGCACTGCATTTTGCCAGAGTAAAGTTGAGCTTATCTACATAGATTCAATAAAAATTGTTTTTCAAAATGATTAGCTTATCCTTCTTTTCACTTATAAGCATATTTTTGATTATAGTAATCTTTCCAAGTAGTTAATCTTTCTAAAGAAATCATTAAGTGAATCTACACAATATTGTGAATTCAAATGTGATTTTTAAAAATTGTTATGTCAGTATACTCTCTTTACTTGTTTAGTGTAATGCTGGGCTGATTTCTGCTCGAGAATCCTTGCTGTAAGAATTGTTTCCTCAGTTCCTTTTATATCTTTATCTCTCTCTCTGTCTCTGTCTCTCTCTCTCTCTCTCTCTCTGTGTGTGTGTGTGTGTAGATGCTATAGAAGGGAACTGGAAATCAGGATGATTTTTATTACCACCATTATCTCTCATTTGTCTTTTGAAAGGGTTTCTGTTACAAGTCAGTTTGACAAGTATTTATGGAGAAACTATTATGTATAAAGCACTGTGTTCAATAACACATTGTGGTATGAACTGAATTGTGCCCCCAGCCCTGAACTGAATTCATATATGGAAGCCTAATCCTCAGTGTGATAATAACTGGGGTTCAGGCCTTTGGGAGGTAATTAGGTTTATATTCGGTCATAAGGATGGGCCCATCATGATGGGACTGTAGTGCTCTTACAAGAAGACACAACAGCAAGGTTGTTTGGTCTGTCCCCACTATATGAGGACACAGCAAGAAGGCTGCTGTCCACAGGCCAGGAAGAGAGGCTGTACAAAGTACCTAATTGGTGAGCACCTTGGTCTCAGACCTCCTAGATCCCAGAACTATGAGAAATAAATTTCTGTTGTCTGCGCCCCCAAGTCTGTGGTTTTTGTTGTGGCAGCCTGAGCAGACTAATACAGGTGGGACACAACGTGGCGTGTAATCTACCTCTGTTCTCAAGGAGCTCATTGGAGCTGTAAGATAAGTGAAAAACATAATAGTATAGGGCTTAAAAATATATAGATAAGATGTTACTGGAATTTATAAATAAAATTAATGTTAGCAAAGGACTTTGAGAACTGGCAGGATTTCATAGGAAGATACAGAGTAAAGTCATTCAGAAAGGAACAGGTAAGTAAAAGCATTCGGATAGGAAAGTAGTGGAGTGCTTCCGTAGAAGTAAGTAATCCAAGCTGAGAGCACAATGTGGAGAAAAAAGTCAATATGAGGATTTTAAGACAAAATAGTGACATTAAAGAATATTCCAAATGGAAATTACTTTTACTTAACTCTGCAGAAAAAAATATTATTGGAAGCTCATAGATGTGTATGTGATATGATTCAAGGTACAGTAGGCACTCATGAATTGATCAAAACATTGAACAAAACAGGAAGAATAAGAAGCAATAGTGCAGTAAGTAAAACGAGAATCTAACTTATGTCAATGACTGAAGATGCAAGGGAAGAAACATGTTAATAAACATCAAGACAAATAGACATATAAGACTTGGCAAAAAGTTTTTTTTAAAGTGAGAAAAATAAACAAGTAAAGGTAATTTTGTATTTTAAGCCAGAATGTATCCATAATGTCACCATTCCTGTGCCATAAGGAGTGCGTCATCTACGGCCCACACAAGTGCACACATGCATGTATGTGCATGCACGTACGCATGTACACACACACACACACACACACACACCTTCCTCCCTAGAAGGTCAGGATAACAAGAGAAAGACATAGACAAGCCTGCACAAAAGGAACTTTGGAAATTAAATAACATCATAAGGCTTGATAAAGGAAGGAAACTGATATAGCATACCAAGCCCAGCTGTAGTTAATACATGGATCTCTGAAGCTTACATGATTCAGATTCTTCTTTCACAAAGTCATTCTTTTTTTTTTTTGAGATGGAGTCTCGCTCTGTTGCCCAGTCGCCCAGGCTGGAGTGCAGTGGCGCGATCTCGGCTCACTGCAAGCTCCGCCTCCCGGGTTCACGCCATTCTCCTGCCTCAGCCTCCTGAGTAGCTGGGACTACAGGCGCCCGCCACTGCGCCCGGCTAATTTTTTGTATTTTTAGTAGAGACGGGGTTTCACCGTGGTCTCGATCTCCTGACGTTGTGATCCACCCGCCTCGGCCTCCCAAAGTGCTGGGATTACAGGCGTGAGCCACCGCGCCCGGCCCAAAGTCATTCTTAAGTGGTGATTTCTTCTCTAAAACAACATACCTATCAGAATGGTTAAATAAGAAATAGTGATAAAACCAAATATTGGTAATGATGCAGACAAACTGGATTGTGCACACATTGGTGGTGGGGATGAAAAATGATTTAGCCAGTCTGGAAAATCATATGATTTTTCTTTAAAAAAACCAAACAGGTATTTTTCATACAATACAACAATTGCACTTTTATGATATTCAGCACTGAAAAGTGAAACCACATGTTCCCACAAAACTTTATATAAATATTCATAGCAGCTTTATTTATAATAACCCCAAACTGGAAACATTCCAAATTTCTTTTCACATGTTAATGGTTAACCAAACTGTGGTACATACATACCATGGAATACTACTCAGCAATAAAAAATAAATGAACTATTGATACACATAACAACTGGAATGGGTCTCCCAGGAATTACACTGAGTGATAAAAGCTAGTCTCAAAAGGTTACATATTCAATGATTCTCTTATATAAAATTGTTGAGATGATAATCTTATAGAGCTGGAGAAGAGATTAATTATTATCAAGTATTAGGAAAAGGAGGAGGGAAAGAGGTAGTATAGCCATGTAGAGTGGTCTGAGGGATCCTTGTGATGATCTGTTTTGTATTTTGACTCTGGAGGTGATCTTGTGAGTCTACATGTGTGACACAATACATTTGCATAGAACTGAATACACATACAAATAAATACATGCATAAAACTGATAAAATTTTAGTACATTTGGCAGGTTATATCAATGTTAATATACTGTTTGAATATTGCTTGATAGTTCTAAAATATGTAACTGTTAGGAGAACTAGGTACAGGGTACACTGGATCACTATCTGGTACTTCTTACAAGGGCATGTGAATGTACAATGACCTTGAAATAAGGAGCAATTACATATACACACGCACACATATGTATGTATTTACACACACACATATACATGTGTGTGTATGTGTTTGTAAATCCTCAAAACAAACACAAACAATCAAAGGAACAATCATTGTACAAGGCTCTGACATCTGGGAGTAGCAATTGTCAACGTCTAATGCATCCCGAAATACCCGGCATCTTTTGCCGTGTAAACACTAGATACCTACCTACTTCTGGTCTCTCACAAAGGACATTTTTGTTTGTTTGTTTGGAGGGGACACCAAGTTCTTGAAGAACTTTACAACAATTTTGGATCAAAAATAAAAAACAAACTTTAGATTGTTCTTTTCCTTCTATAAATGAAAGAAAGTGCTACAGAAGCAGGGTGTCTTAGTTTGGGCTGCTGTAACAAACTATCATAGATTGGGTGGCTTAAACAACAAACATTTATTTCCCATGGTTCTAGAGGCTGGAAAGTCCATGATCAAGGTACCCGCAGCATTGGTGTCTGGTAAAGGCCTGTTTCCTGGTTCATAAACAGCTGTCTTCTCACTGTGTCCTCATATGGCAGAAGAGGCCTCTCTGTGTCTTCTTTTATAAGGGCACTAATCCCATTAATGAGGGCTCTACTCTCACAACCTTGTCACCTCGTAAAGGACCGCCTCCTAATACCATCACATCGGGGATTACGATTTCAACATATACATTCTGGGGAAACAAAAATCACTTAATCTATATAAGAGGGCAGAAAAGAGAAGAGGAAAAAAGTGTTATGGTAGATTTTAAAATTCCATGTCTTTTACAGTTAGCTCATGTGTCATCATATACCTTGAGCATCTCTTTACTTCCAGATGTTGTTTTGTTTGAGGATGCATACATGTAAGTAAGGTAATTTCTGGATCTTCAATAGACTTACATTCTAGTGTGAGATAATCATTACCTAGGCCACTATATTAGTCCATTCTTGCTGTATTAGTCCATTCTACTATAAAGAAATACCCAAGACTGGGTAATCTATAAAGAAAAGAGACTTAATTGGCAAACGGTTCTTCAGGCTGTATAGGAAGCATAGTGGCTTCTGCTTCTGGGGAAGCCTCAGGAAGCTTCCAATCATGGCCGAAGGCAAAGACAAAGCAGGCACATCTTATATGATCACAGCAGGAGGAAGAGAGAATGGAGAGATGTGCTACGTACTTTTAAGCAACCAGATCTTGTGAGAACTCACCCACTGTCAAGAGAACAGCACCAAGAGGATGCTGCTAAATCATTCATGAGAAATCCGCCCCCATGATCCAATCATCTCCCACCAGGCCCCACCTCCAACATTAGGGATTACAGTTCAACATGAGATTTGGGTAGGGACACAGATCCAAACCATATCAGTCACACACAGAGCTCTGTGGAAAGAACTACAACAGAAACTTGTGAAATGGAACACAAAGGCTTATAGAAAAGATTTATTATGGCTTTTGGAGGTTGAGAGAATTTATGCAAGATATATATTTTTTAATGTATCTTGAAGTATTCTTAGGAAATTTCCAGGGGATTGGGAACCAAAAACTGCATTTCAAGGAATATGAGCACCAGCGACTCATGAAAGGATGGGTTAGGGATTGAGCTCAATGTAGTCAAGGATACATAATCACTTCAAATTTGAAGGCGTTATGGAGAAACAAAGCAGTTTTCCCCTCAGCAATTCCAGTGCCTTCCCCTCAGAACTAGCGAGGAGCTGGCTCTGCACAGAAAGCTTCAAAGCTGCCAATGTGCAAATGTCCAGTGACTATTGTCTGAGCATGGGATGGATGTTTCTCTCCCCAGTGAGGATAAAACGCTCATCAAAGCTCAAATTTCCCAAGCATGGTCACAAGGATCCTGCTGCCTTTCAAGTCACAACATAGGAGTTGGCAGGGATGCTGTTACCTTCTGGAGCACACCCTCATGGGTCCAGCTGTTCTCAGCCCAAAGATACCTCTTCATGGGATGATGGGAATCTGAGGGATGACATGTTTCCTGATAACTGTGTGTACATTTTTGCTTTGAGCCTGCACCTTATGTTGTAACGGATGGTGTTTATTCTCACTTCTTGCTCAAAAGTCGGCACACAAAGTGGAACAAGCATCACTTACCCTGGAGCTTTTGTTTTATGGAAGCAGCACAAGGGTTATATGAGTTTTGCCCATTACTAAAGGCAGGTAAGCTGATATAGCTGGATGGGCTATTGTCCAGGTTATCTCAATGCTAATGGCCACTGGAAACTGAAGCACTGGAGTGGTAGAAATGAAGCTTGATCATACGAGTATTCTTAATTATCTGCTACTGAAGCAAATGCTCACCATTTCCAGGGAAAGGAGAATGAGATAATGCTTTTATGATGGCATATGAGTCATCTCAAAAAATTAAGTGGAGATCCAGGACCCCAAGAGGTGGCTAGGTTGCCAGACATAATGAACGAAACAGAGAGAGAGAGAGAAAAAAAAAAAAAAAGGAATAACCAGGTGGCTGAACCCCTCAATGAGGCAGAACCTTGTGGTTATCGTTCATGGAAAATGTGAATGACAAGAAAAAGCGATACACTGTTAAAGCCTAACTGATGAAGTACAGGGAAGCTGCTGGAGCAACGTGGGGGAAATACTTAAAAAGACTGATAATAAGTCTTTAGGGGAGAACAGTTTGTGGAAGAAAAAAACAAATGGAGAAGGATGCTGAGAAGGTTGAAAGTCAGAAAAACTGGAAAAGAGATTCGAAGACCCCTGGGGAGGGTCTTTTAGGATCACTTGTTTTCCTTTCCACGTTTTCTCTGAAAAACGTTATACCTCTCTGAATCACTGGAATGCAATTCTGGGTGAGGCTGTAGAGAATAGCCAAAGTCCTTGGCGTGATTCTTTGAGACTGATCCTCCCTCCAAACCCAAAGAAGACCAGAGCGGCAGTGAAGCCTTTCTTAACTGCCTCCACTGCCAAGGTGGGCTGCCAGCCACCACCGCCTCTGTGGGCACTCTATGGAGAGGTCTCTGGAGATATCTTCTGATGCAGACTATTATTTCAGGCTTTCCTATGGCAAGACTGTACTTTGGAGGATAATTTTAGGAAATAGTGTAATATAGAAATACAAAATCTTAAGACCATTTGCACTCAGATACCAGTTGGAAAGAATTCTTCACCCTAGCAGCTACGCATGCTGCATTGTTACACCACAGGATTGAGGTCATGTAGCCTTAAGGATGAAACTGAGGTGAGGGGCTATGAGCTTGAGTGTGTCCAATTTTCTTTTCAAATATAATAATCTAAAATTTATTGATCAATTCTACCTTTATATTCTAATTTATTCCATCAATCTCCTTTTCTTCTATATTATTACCATCCAATATTCTGTAGCACGGTATTCTCCTCCACCACCCCTTTAAGGTTGAACTGAATGTTTACTCCATTATTTTTCAGTTTTATTGGTAGAAGGAAGATCGCAATGAAAAACATGCTGGAAAATATTATGAGAATATTTTACAGAGAGAGTGCATACTGCTTTTAATTGTGCTTACATGCAAAACAGAAGAATATTGATGCAGATGCAGAAACAAAGGCATTTTTCTTGTTTTGCTTATGACAAGAAAAGTGATGGTAGCAAATCAACCCAAAGTATAATGTCTTTATTTCTTGTTCTTAACAATCCTTGTGGCTGGTTGGGTGCCTCTTCTCAGAAAGATACTTGAAGAAGCCAGTCTCCTTCATTATCATAGCCACACCATCTTCTAGATCAGCAGTCCCCAACCTTTTTGGCACCAGGAACAGGTTTCGTGGAAGACAATTTTTCCACAGATGGGAGCAGAGACGGTTTCAGAATAACTCAAGTGCATTACATTTATTGTGCACTTTATTTCTATTATTATTATATTGCAATATATAATAAAATAATTACACAACTCCCCATAATGTAGTATCAGTGGGAGCCATGAGATTGTTTTTCCGCAACTAGATAGTCCCATCTGGGAGTGATGGGAGACAGTGAGAGATCATCAGGCATCAGGCTGTCATAGGGAGTGTGCAACCGAGATCCCTTGAATGTGCAGTTCACAGTAGGGTTCACACTGCTGAGAGAATCTAATGCCACCACTGATCTGACAGGAGGCAGAGCTCAGGCAGTAATGTAAGCGATGCGGAGTGGCTGTAAATACCGATAAAACTTTGCTCGCTTGCCTGCTGCTAACGTCCTGTTGTGTGACCAGGTTCCTAACAGACCATGGATCATTACTGGTCATGGCCTAGGAGTTGCGGACCCCTGCTCTAGATTCTTGTGTGCCTGGAGACATTTATCCTGTTGTTGATCACCACTTTAATAGGTAATTGGCACATCAAAGACTTTGCATCCCTTTCTGCTAAATCAGGTTGTTGCTAGACTAACTAAGAGAGGATCCCTTGGATTATCCAGGACACAGCAAGGAATAAAGCAAGCCAAAACATACCAATGATCAAAGTGTCTGTGTGTGTGTGTGTGTTTGTGTATATCCAATAATAATTACGTTTAGCATTTTCCTATGCCATTGAAACTAGCAATAAATGAAATGGGCATTCAACTCAAGATAGCAAGGGAAGTATATCTCTTTGATGAAGGGAAAATTATATGGATAAAACATAAACAATTACATTAAAAGACAGAATATACAGATAGAATGGAAAAAGGCTTTAAAGATCACGATTTTTGCAACAAAGTTTAATTGAGTACATTGAAATTCATGACTACTCCGTTGATTAACACTGTTGGAAGTTGGGTCATCCTGCATTTCCCAGATTCTGTGGTTTTCCTGTGCATGATGCATGCCCCTCAGGGAATAGGGTATCTTGCAAAGAGATACTTAATCATGGATAGTCTTTAAATCCTCTACTCCCACGTGTACTAGTTCCTGAAACTAATCTACTAGAAAGATGGTTGCAGTTATGGCCATTCTCCTGTTCCTTTCACAAACAGTCTTTTTTCCAACTTACAAAAGAAAGGCTTACCTCTCGCAAATCATAAATGTTAGTAGAGTGTAAAAACCTCTGGGAATCCAAACAAATTTATAGTTCAAGAATTGGTGTCAGGAGAGCCTTATCAAATAAAGAAATGGCATTAATAAAAAAATGGTCTTACAAACATTCCTCTTAAAGCAACTCACAGCATCAGACACTGAACATTTTAGGTCATTTAAATAATGTTCCAAGTTTACTCTGATTCTAGAACTGGGTGAAGTGAGTGACAATATTTTATTTAGTGAAATTGCCTCTTCTATTCCCCGTTTATTGACATAGTTACTGGAAGACAAGTCCTGAGAGAACAAGCAAAGGAGACGTGCAGAGAAACCCTGCAGTCAACCGTGCTGGTGTTCATATAAACTCACAGCCAGGCATCGAATTCACTTTCTACCTCAGAATTAGGGCATTCAGAAATTGTAAAAACGATGTTGAGAAATATCCGTCTACGAAGAAGTTTTCCTCTCTGCAGCTCAGTAATGAGAAAAAGCTTGGAGAATGCGCTCGTTCAACCCATGATTAAGCCTGTGTTGTAACTGCATATTTTTCACGATTTTTAAAAGGAGGTGAAACTTCCAGTAAGTCGGTGTTGCAATTTTGAAAAATAATGTATATTGGCCAGTTGTAAGTAATTATTTCATAGTTTCCAGAACGTTATTCAAATGTTAGAAGGAACATTCCCTCTAACATTTACAAAAAATGTATTGTATAGTGGAAAATCTTACCCATTGATTCACTTGGATCTAAGCCTTCTGCTCACTCTCTCTCATTAGTTACTTCTCTCCCAGTTATTTAATTCCCATAATAAGTACAATGTTGTGGCTTGCTTTCTAAATAAAGCATTGTATGTTTATCTTTTGTAAGCTTCATTTATTAGATGCTCAACATATGTTTTTCCTCATGCTTTTAATTTTCAATGAAGGCTTTCTAATTCAAGCAGTAAGCAATCTTTATTCACAATGTAAATGAACTAATTGAAAAGAATAAACATCTAATTGGGATGCAGTTTCAGTAAATATTTGCTTTTGCTTAAGGATTATTTTTTAAGTATAAAATACTTTTGTGTTTACTTTTTCAATTCTATAATAATAATAGTAATAAGTCCAGAAAATACTAGAAAAATATTTCCATTCTTATTAGAAGATTAGAACAGTTAGAACTTTATGGTCACAGGAGATAAATAAAATGTAATTCAAGTAATATATTTTATTTTTATAGAGAGATATGATGTAGTAGCAAACATAGAAAGAAAATACAAGTTCAAGGTATAAAAAGAAAAATGTTACTTTTTAATTGTTAAACATGACTATTCACATATTTTTAAAATAGCTATTGTCTTAGTCTTTTCTTCTAGTTCCTTCTAATCTCTCAATATCTAAATAGTGGTGTTTAAAAAATTTAACCACTGGATTCCTTCACTCCTCAGTCTTCACAAATTCATTGTGGACTCATCTAGTATAAATGTTAAAAAATACCATAAAACATAAATGTAGGAACTTATGTCTCCAGCCTGAATCCCCTCTGTACGCCACATTTATTTACACAACTTGCTTATTTACTTACATATCCAAGTAACTTGGAAGTCTAACACATACAACTTTACATGTCCCAAACTGAGTATACTAAACATCTTATCCTGCCCCAGGTTTTCCCCAATTTTGCCTGTAATATGAACTTAATTCTTCCAGGAACTCAAGCCAAAATACTTGGGGTAATCTTTGAGTTATTTCTTTTTGTCACAGACCATACCCAAACTATTAGAATGACTTATTTACTCTGCTTTGAAATATATTTAAATTTCAAACCTTTCCAACAACATTTGCACTATGACCATAGTCACAGCTAAGACCCCGATTCAAGGAACACACAATTTTACTTTGTTGTAATTTGTCCTGATTGATCTCCCTGCATCTGCCTTACCTTCCTATAGTCTAGTTTCAACAGACTGGCTAAAGCACTCCTTTTATGATATAAGTTGACTTATGTTTCTCTGTTCTAGTCCTTTTAATGATTATCTCCAAGTATTTCGAGTGAAATCCCTTAAGGTAACTAGCAAATATAGCAGATATTCTAAAATCTAATACAGAGTAATATTAAGATTAGAAAAATAAACTGGGCTGGGCATGGTGGCTCATGCCTGTATTTCCAGCACTCTAGGAGGCCGAAGCTGGCAGATCATCTGAGGTCAGGAGTTCGAGACCAGCCCGGCCAACATGGTAAAACCCCATCTCTACTAAAAATACAAAAACTAGCCTGGTGTGGTGGCCAGCGCCTGTACTCCCAGCTACTCAGGAGGCTGAGGCAGGAGAATCACTTGAACCTGAGAGGCAGAAGTAGCAGTGAGCAGAGACTGCGCCTTTGCAGTCCAGCCTGGGCAACTAAAGTGAAACTCTGTCTCAAAAAAAGAAAAAATGAACTGGACCCTGTTTCTTTTCTGACCACATCTCCTACAACTCTCACTCTTATTCTCTCTTGTGATTCTTCCTTGTTATTCCTCAGTTGTGTCAGGAATGTTGCTCCCTCAGGGAATTTGAACCTTCTCATTCCTACTGCTCCTAGATAATCCCATCTTCCAACCTCATTTCTTACTGGTCTGTGTTATTTGACCAAAAGCCAAGGTTTTATAACAAGGATATCCTAAGTAAAATGCATTAAATGAAATAGGCATTTATATCTGCCTGTGTACATTCTTTCAGTCTAGGCTCATGTAGTGACTTTGCTCCACAAGGTTTTTGATGGCTCCGTCTTCCATTTTAATTATCTTCCTTCCCTTTGAGCACTGTGGCCATCTGCATGAATGGATATGAATAAAAAGAAAAGTCTAGGTCAAAGGTATTTCCTTTAAAATAAATTAGAGTTAAATTTTCACAGATTGCTTCCACTTGTATTTCATGGCAAACAGTTGAAAGGTGTTACCAGGGTAGTTAGGAAAGGTAGCCTATAGTTGGACAACCATGTGTGCAGAAATGAGGGAGAAATGAGTACAGGGAGCAGGTAAAAAGGAGCTGCCTGCCACAGGATCTTCATTTAAATGGTACCTTTGGCGTGAGGTTTTCTTTGACTATCCTATTTAAAATTAACACTTTTCCCTTACTCTTTCAATTTGTCATTGTGTGCTTACTCCCACGAGAATATAAGTTATCTGAAGGCAGTGATTTTGTGGTTTTAGAATCTCCTACGTGCCCCAAATGAATACATATAGGTAATCAGAGTAGATAAGTAATTTTTCAATAAAAAGAAAATAATCAAACTATTACCTCAAAGAAGTTCAGTAGCCAAAAATTTTACACTGTTTTCTGTTAACACCAGATCATACTTATCTTAATGGAATTATTCTAGAGTTTCAACAATTTGAAATTTAGTAAAGTCAAAAATGCGTGGTACAAACTTGAAGATAACACAAATTCTACTATGGGCTATTTAATGAAGAACAGGCACATGAGCACACTCCTAAAAACCTGAGAGGAGAGACTTACTTATTCAGTGGGAAGAAAGTACCTGGAATCCTCTTCACTTTCCCGATAATGTGGGATGTAGGGTCCTGCTGAGGGTGAGGGAGGGATCTGACTGCAGAGCGAGCAGTTGTATAAACCAGAGTAAGTCTAAAAGAATGTGGAGAGGAGGACTTAATGGATTTTTCTGGCAGCATCAATTTTGAATATAGAACTTTGTTGAATCATAGATACGTGATTCCTAGTATCTCCTCTGAAATATCAGAATTTGGATGATTCTTGTATCACTTTTGATTTGGCCTAACTCTACAAGCTAATGTACCACCTTCTGAAGAAGTGAGCAGCTTGTGACTTCATGCCAGATGAATGTGATTAATTACAAACTGGTTCAAGGGCAAGAGTGTGGGTACAACCTTAACATACAATTCAGAGCACCTACCCATGCTTGAACTGTGTTATTAATTTATGAGCATTTTCTGTTGTAGTTAGAATTCTTGTATTAGCCTTGTTTTTAATAATGCAAGATTTTTTGGGGTCAGATAATTTAACATACTTGTCTTAAAAAGACAAAATTTTCCATTAACAGTGTAACATTTTAAGTAAAAAGGAACTATTAATAATTAAATAATTTTAATCAATATTCCAATTGAAACAATATTCCAATTCAAAACAAAATGAATGAATTATAAACTTAGAATGGCAGAAACAAATCTACAACAATATCTATGCTTTTTCATATAGGAGTAATTGTTTTTAATATCTAAAATCTTAAAAGATTTTGACCCTTCCCTAACCCTTTAACTGTTTTTAAAAAATTAATGATTTTCCAGCCATTACTTTTTTCTTCAGTTTAGCACTATGAATGGGATTATAAATACAGTGATACAGTAAAATAATGAATAAAACATGAAACATCAAAGAATAGTTTCTGTAGCCCATTTGACAGTTATACACAATTCTTAACTATTTTAGCTGGGCAATGTTACTGGGAAATACTTTAGGATATTTCCAAAAATCAGATGTTTAAGCTAAAAGGAGCAAACTGAAAATATGAAATAAAGATGGTGATGATAATGATGGTAATCATCATCATTTCCCAGTAAGCATTTGAAAATAATTTTAAATCTAATGTGCCCCCTCCCTCATGTTTGTATGCATTATACACAGAAGCCTGCTTGCAATGAGAATTGCAAACACATATGGTGCAAGGAAGTCCACTCTAGCTTAATGTTTCTAAAATTTGGCTGTGAGTGCAAATCTTCTAGGGAAGTTTTCTTTGTTATATGTTTTAATATTGGCCTCAGAGCCCTCTTTTAAATATTTTGAGTCAGTGAGCTTGAGAAGGAGCTGGGAAAAAAATATCTATAAAAACTGCTGAGAAGATTCAAAGTTGAATAGTCAGTTTTGGAAACCACTAACTTAGAACCACCTCTTGTGTAATCTGCAACTAAATCTCCTGTAAGTGTTTTATTCGGAATATAAATAAAAACATGATCAATCACACATAATAATTTGAATACAAGCAACATGTAATGCAAGTTCATGGCCTCAGCTCCAGGACTTAAGATCACTAACTTGTACAAGAACTACTTTTATTGTAGTACGGTACTACCACGTACGACATACAATACTACTACTATAAAAATACGACATTATTTGATTAGTTGTATTGATGGTAACTGCTTGCTGCCTCAAGAACTCTCCAAATTACTTCAGATCCTACAAATCACCTCCTCCTACCTATGTGGCCATCCCAGACATCTTTCCTTGATTGATGCTGATCTAAATGATACAGTAAGATATCAAGGGAGTCAACATGTGCCCTACTTAGAATTTCTCATTGATGTTGAATATTTTCTCAGTGGCAATTGATAGTCACAATTCCAGATAACTGTTTTGTGTTTTACGCTGATACTTAAATCAGCATTTTAATATTTGTGTAAAATTTATATTATTTTGTAGCATTCAGTATTTTGGCAATGTCTAGGTGATTCTGGAAATGGAACATATTTATTTTAATCATGCCAGAAAAAAGGCAGTCAAATATCTTCTGCATCATACTGAAAACAAATAAATTACTTAAAGTTTTCTTCTTTAAATAAATTTTACTATTTTGAAAACATAATCTTCTCTATGTGTTTTGCCTCAAAATTCTTTTAATATTTTAATTAATAGTTTATGCATATAGTTTGTGTCTTTTTTAATACATACATACATACATATATAGCTTCTACAGACATTGTCCAGCTTTTGCATATTATTTCTAAGAATCTTATAGACTGACTCATAAAATATTTAAAATATCTTTACAGGTTCAATATATTTTAACAAAATCTTTTATGTTTGTTATTCAGAGTATGTATGCATATGCTAATGTCATTAAAGTAAGCCTTGACTGAAAATGTACTTGCTGTTTAGTTAGTGGAATAAAAATCCCAAGACATCTGATTTTACAATTGCGAAATTAGAAACAAGGAGTATTGATTTCATTTCAACGCATTTAAATAAGCCTGCCTTACTTTAATAAAATGCCACCCACTGAACTATTATCAGGCAGTGAGCAGTTCTAGAAGAAAACTCTCTCTATATATATATATCACATTTAGATAAAATATTTTTCTTTCTTAAATTTATTTTATTCCTGGACAGATTTGTTTTTTCTTGTTTGTTTGTTTTGTTTTGTTTTTACTTTTGTAAGTTGCCAGTGTTTCTTGAAAACAGCTTATGTTTTCATATGCTCACAAATCAAAGTTAATATTGATTTGTGAGGTTCTTTCCTTGTCATAATGTTGTTACCTAGTTGCTTTGTAGTTTCAATTGTGTAATTGTTTAATGATTCCTGTGAATTTCATACTTTTTTGTGTTTATATGATGATAGTATTGACCTTTTATTTTCATATTTAGAGTTCCCTTGAGCATTTCTTCTAGTTCAGGTCTCATAATGATGAATTCCTTTAATGTCTGCTTATCTAGAAAATATTTTATTTCTCCTTCATTTCTGAAGCTTAGTTAAACCGTATACAAAATTCTGCATTGAGAGTTTTTTTCTTTAAGAGATCTGAAAATAGGACCACTATCTCTTCTGACTGGTAAGGATACTGCTTAGTAGTCCTCTCTTAGTTTAATGTGATTTTCTTTATAGATGATTAGACATTTTGGGTGATTTTGGAATTTTTTCCTTGAGGGTGACTTAATTAGTCTAATGACAATATGTCTTGGTGACAATTCTTCTTGCAAGGTATCTTTCTTGAGTTCTCTGACCTTCTTGTATCTTTAAGTCTAAATCTCTAGAAAGCCTAGGAAAGTTTTCCTCAATTATCTCCTCAAACAGATTTTTTCAAACATTTTACTCATTTTTCTCCCTTAGGAATACATACAACTTGCAGGTTTGTATGTTTTAAATATTCCCATAATCCTCAAAGACTTTTTAAAAAATTTATCTAACTGGTCAGACACTTATAGACTAAAGGCTAAGGGGTGTTAAAGATATTCCACTTAAACAGAAACAGACAGTGAACAGGTGTAGCTATACTTGTGTCAGAAAAAAAAAAACTGGCTTTAAAATAATAATAGTAAAAAAAGATAAAGAAGTTCATTATTTAATGATAAAGAGATAAATTCAAAAAGAAAATATAACAACCCTCAATATATATTCACCCAACACTAAAGCACCTAGATTCATAAAACAAATACTACTGGAATCAAGAAAAAGAGACAAACAGCAAAACAAGAATAGTAGGGGACTTCAACATCCCACTCACAGCACTAGACAGATCATTGAGACAGAAAATGAACATAGAAACACTGTACTTAAATTAAACTCTAGAGCAAATGGACTTAACAGACATTTACAGAACATTCTACCCAACAACCACAGAATATGCATTTGTCTCATCAGTGAATGAAGCATTTTCCAAGATAGACAATATTTTAGGCCACAAAATAAGTCTCAATAATTTTTTTTTTTTTTTTGAGATGGAGTCTTAGTCCGTTGCCAGGCTGGAGTGCAGTGGCTGCAGTGGCTCAATCTCGGCTCACTGCAACCTCTGCTTCCCAGGTTCAAGCATTCTCCTGCCTCAGCCTCTTGAGTAGCTGGGGTTATAGGCGCCCACCACCACACCCAGCTAATTTCTGTATTTTTAGTAGGGATGGGATTTCACCATATTTGCCAGGATGGTCTCGAACTCCTGACGCCATGATCCACCCGCCTGTGCCTCCCAAAATGCTGGGATGACAGGCATGAGCCACCACACCTGGCCAAGTCTCAATACATTTTTAAAAAATCAAATCATATTAAATATCTTCTAGGACCACAGTAGGATAAAAATAAAAATAAATTCCAAGATGAACTAAGAAACTATAAAAATTTATGGAAGTGATATAATCTACTCCTGAATGATCCTTGGGTTAATGCAAAATTAAAATGGAAATTAAAAAAATATATTTTATAATTTTATATTTTAATATAATTTTATATTTTTTATAATTTTATTTTTATAATTTTATTCGTTTTTGAAATGAATTAAATTAGAGACACAACATACCAGTCCTCTGAGATGTAGTAAAAGCAGTGCTGAGAGGGAAGTTAATAGCATTAAATGCCTATATCAAAAAGATAGACGTAAAATTAACACCCTAATGTCATATCCCAAGGAACTTGAAAAATAAGAACAAACCAAACACAAAGCTAGCAGAAGAAGAGAAATAACAAAGATTAGAGCAAAACTAAAATACATTTGCGACTAAGAAAATGATACAAAGAATCAATGAAATGAAAAGTTGGTTATTTGAAAAGATCAACAAGCACAGAAATTAAAAGGAAACATTACAATTGACACCACAGAAATATGAAAGATTAGCAGAGACTGTATGAATCTCTATACTCAGAAACTAGAAAACCTAGAGGAAGTGTATAAATTTCTGGAAACATACAACTTCCCAAGATTTAATCAGGAAGAAATAGAAATTCTTAACAGACTAATAACAAGTAGTTATATTTAATCAGTAATAATAATAATAAACGCTCTCCAAAAAGCAACCCAGAACCTGCAGGATTCAGAGCCAAATTCTACCAGCTGTATAAAGACAAACTGGTACCAGTTCTACTGAAATTAATCTAAAAAGTTGAGGAGAAATAAATTTTCCTAACTCATCCTATGAAGTCAGCATCAACCTCATACCAAAGCCAGGCAAAGACATAACAAAAAAAGGAAACAAATATTCTCAACAAAATACTAACAAACCAAACCCAATATCACATCAAAAGATAATATGCCATGATTAGGCAGGTTTTATTTCAGGGATTCAAGGATTATTCAACATACACAAATCAATAAATGTGATTTACCACATAAGCACAATTAAAAATGAAAACATTATGATCATCTCAATAGATACAGAAAAAAGCATTTGACAAAATTTAGTAACCCTTTAAGATAAAAATTCTCAACAAACTAGACATAGAAGAAGCATATCCTAAGACCATAAAAGTCCTGTCTGACAAACTCACAGCCAATATCACACGGAATGGGGAATAGTTGAAAGCGTTATCCCTAAGAACTGGAACAAGACAATGATTCCCACTTTCAACACTCCTATTCAGCATAGTACTGGAAGTCCTCTCCAGAACAATCTAGCAAGAGAAAGAAAAGCCATCCAAATTGGGAGAGAGGAAGTCGAATTATTGTTGTTTCCTTATATGATCTTATACCTAGAAAACCTCAAAGATTCCCCAGAAGACTCCTATATTTGATAAGTGAATTTAGCAAAATTTTGGCATACAAAAATCAATGTACAAAAATCAGTAGCATTTGATCAATAATGATCAAGCTGAGAATCAAATTAAGAACTGAATCCCATTTACAATAACTACCAAAACAAAACGATACAAAACCCTAGCAATCCATTTAACCAAGGAGTTGAGAGATCTCTACAAGGAATGCTATTAACTCCCATACTCATAGATTGGCAGAAGTAGCATCATTACAATACTATACTGCCCAAAGCAATCTAAAGATTCAATTCAGTTTCTATGAAAATACAAATGTCATATACTTATTTTTTTACATAACTAGAAAAACAATCCTAAAATACACATGGAACAAAAACAAAAAGCACAAATAGCCAACACAATTCTAAGCAAAAAGAACAAAGAGGGAGACATCACATTATGGGGTTTCAAATTATACTACAAGTTGATAGTAACCAAAACCGCATGGTAATAGTATAAAAATAGACATATATATCAATGGAACAGAACAGATAATCCAGAAATAAAGCCACATACCTACAACCAACTGATCTGCAAAAAAGTTGATAAGAAAATAAAAAATAAAATAAAAACATGAGGAAAGGACACTCTATTGAATAAATAGTTCTGGGAAAATTGGATAGCTATATTCAGAAGAATAAAATTGGACCCATATCTCTCACCGTATACCACAATTAACTCAAGATAGATTAAAGTCTTAAATGTAAATCCTAAAACTATAAAAACTCATAGAAAAAAAAAAGTAAGAAAAACTCTTCTGTACATTGGCCTTGGCAAATAATTTATGACTAAGAATACAAAAGCAAATTCAACAGCAATTTAAAAAAATAGGCAAACCAGACTTTGTTAAATTAGAAACTTCTGCACAGCAAAAGAAATAACCAATGGAGTAAACAGACAATCTACATTGCAAACTATGCATTTGACAAAGGACTAATAGAATCTTCAAGAAAGTTAATGAGAGAAAAAAATAACCCTATTAAAAAGTGGGCAAAGGACATGAACACTTTTCAAAAGAAGACATACAAGCAGCCAACAAACATAAAAAATTTGCTAAACATCACTAATCATTAGAGAAATGCAAATTAAAACCACAATGAGATACAATCTTACAACGGTCAGAATAGAAAAGTCAAAAAACAACACGTTGAGAATACAAAAAGACAAAAAAAGAATGCTTATACTGTTGGTGTAAATGTAAATTACTACAATCTCTATGGAAAGCAGTATGGAGATTTCTCACATAACTGAGAATAGAACTACCATTCAATCCGGTAATTCCATTAGTGGGTATCCATCCAAAGGAAAAGAAAGCATTATATATATATACCTGCACTCATATGTTTATTGCAGCATTGTTTACAATAGCAAAGATATGGAATCAACCCAAGTGTCCATCATGACTGAATAAAGAAAATGTGGGGGGGGGGGGGGGGTGTGTGTCTATATATATATATATATATATATATATATATGTGTGTGTGTGTATATATATATACTTAGCCATTAGGAAAAGGATGAAATCATATATTTTGCAGCAACATGGGTAGAACTGGAGGACATTATATTAAGAAACTAACTCAGAAACAGAATGTCATATACTACATAGTCTCACTTATAAGTGGGAGTTAAATAATTTGTAGATATGGACATGGACAGTGAAATAATAGACACTGGAAATTCAGAAAGGTGAGTGGGTGGAAGAAGGGTGAGGGATGAGAAATTACCCAATGAATATGATGTATACTATTCGGGTGAGGGTTCTACTAAAAGCTCAGACTTCAGCACTACACGGTATATTCATGTTAGAAACCTGCACTTGTATCTCCTTCAATATGTAAAAAATTTTTTAAAGTACTAATGTTACAAAGTCTGCATGTTTTATCAGGAAATACAGCAGTAAAAATAGAAACTTTGTCTATATTCATTGTCTCCAACAACTCTTTGCTCTAAATCGCAATTTTGAAAAATTTATAACCTATGAAAATTGAAGAAATGTAAACATGTATAAATTGATAAAAGAAAATCTGATTTTACTGAGAGTACTAAGTGATATTCTTTTTTTTTTTTTTTTGAGACAGAGTTTCACTCTTGTTGACCAGGCTGGAGTGCAATGGCACCATCTCAGCTCACAGCAACCTCCACCTCCTGGGTTCAAGCGATTCTCCTATCTCAGCCTCCCGAGTAGCTGGGTCTACAGGATCCTGCCACCACGCTTGGCTAATTTTTTTGTATTTTTAGTAGAGACGGGGTTTCTCCATGTTGGTCAGGCTGGTCTCGAACTCCCAGCGCCAGGTGATCCACCCACCTCGGCCTCCCAAAGTGCTGGGATAACAGGCTTAAACCACCGTGCCCGACCGGGATATTCCATTTAAAAAAATAAACTTTATCGTATATATTTAAGGCATAAAACATTATTTATAGGATTCATATAAATAGTAAAATGGTCACTGTAGTGAAACAAGTTAACATGTCCATGATCCCCCATAGTTAACCATTTTCCCAAACCAGTGTCAAGATCAGCCATAATCTACTCATTTAGCAAAAATCCTGAATATAAGACAGAGATGATATTTAAGATATTGGGATTTAATAGAGTTTTACAGGTAATTCTTATTTAATCTTATATTAGTTTTGATTTACACACTGGTTTTAGAAACGTTCTCATGCCAGGGGTCTCCATTTTCCTTTGTAATTAGACAATTATATAAATTAGCTAGAACTAACAGACAATTCAGTCTAACTGTACTTTTTTGGAAAAAAAAATAAAAAAATACTTTGGGAAATTTTCTAAATGACTAAATTGTACTCTGAAATTATTAGACAATTGAGAACTGAAACTTTCTCATTGTTTCACAGTTAAATTACTGTATTACTCTATGTTAGGATCTAGTTTTTTGTAACATTTCATGGCTCATAGATAAACAACTTTAGAATAATCTTCTTAGAAAAAAGAATCTCTAAGAAGGCAACTGCTCAATTGCGGTTTGCCTAGTAAATATCAGAATTTTCAGGAGACACTGTCTGTAGAAATTTATATAATTCCTGCATATGATCTATTTGTATCATGATGAATATTATCTCATATAACTTCAAAGTAAAAATGCTGTGAAGTGATTAATTCCATTGTAATTTCAATTAGTATTGAGTAATATTCATATTCAAAACTGAATTTTCTTCAAAGTTATTGCCCTAGTTTAAGTAATTTTTATATGGGAATTAATTAAATTTAGATGCTAACAGTTAAGGGGCTATGGAGTTTTAAAAATTCTAACTAGATAAACTTTACTGCTCTAAATTACTGGGTTTGTGTGAGCCACTTATACCTCTTTACTTTTTTCTTATTAAAAATAATAAATGTTACTATGGAAAATTTCAAATATATGCAAAATTAAAGATAATTTTATCATAAAACCTTATGTACCCAAAACCATCTTAAGTAATTATCAGCTCTTGACAATTTAGTTCATCAATTCTTCTGCCAACCTTCTCCCATCTTTTTGACATATTTTGAGGTAAAACCACACATGACACATGTAATATTTTATTCTCATGTAATTCACTATGTATATTTTTAAATATACTTGTTTTGCCAAGCAGAATGGCTCACACCTGTAATTCTAGGGTTTTGGTAGGATAGTGCAAGAGGATCACTTGAGCCCAGGAGTTTGAGACCAGCCTGGGAAGCATAGTGAGACCTGGTACCTGTATTCCCAGCTACGTGGGAGGCTGAGGCAGGAGGATTGCTTGAGCCTAGGAGCTAGAGGCTGCAAGTGAGCCATGATCAGGCCACTGCACTCTAGCCTAGGCAACAGAGTAAGACCCTCTTTCAATAAATAAATAACCTTGTTTTTATATTACTTAACCATATATCACATAAAACTAACGTTAATTCCTTAATGACAACAAATATCCAGTAAATGCTGAAATTTCCTTGATTGAATAAGGATGTAAATTAGACATTCCAACTGGTTGATTTATCAATTGCTACTGACCAACCCAGATCACCCACAGCTTCTTCAGAGTGTACCCAAAATATCTAAATCCCATCCCCTTAGTCTTTGGGGACTTTCTCTTGCCACTGTGGTCCTTTACGCTGCCCATTTAGCCAGACCAATATTCCAGGAAATTAGACCCCTTCCAAGAATTGTTTGGAAATTTAGTAGATTACCTCTGAGACACTTTTTTGTCTGACTCTTAAGAGTTTCCCAGTGGAATTTATCTCCATTCATACAACCTAACAAAGAGCTTTAAAAACTCATTATTAACTTCCTCTCCTTTTTATCTCACCTCTAAGTTTTCTAGCTTTACCTCCCAAATAAAGCACCTGCACTAGAATCCTAATATCAGAATGTGCTTTTGGAGAAATCCAACTAAGACAGTTGATTTTCAGAGTTCTTTTCATGTATATTTGTAAATTCTATTCATTCTATTCCAGAAAAAGAAAAGGAAAAGATCTTTCCCAGTTTATTTTTTGAAGTTGGTATTACCTTACATTAAAAACCAGACAAAGACAGTACAAAAAAATAATACTAAAGGCCAATATCTTTCATGAACACAAGCCCACTTTTTGATGGGATTATTTGCTTTTTTCTTGCTGATTCCTTTGAATTCGTTGTAGATTCTGGCTATGATTTTTGTATGCAGGTTATCAGGGAAGTGGGGGAAAGCTGGCAGTCACAGACCTCACCCAGCTCCCATGCAAACCGAAGGGCCGGTCTCACTCCCACCATGCCCCTGACCCCCAACAACTATGAGTCTGTTTCCAGGTGGTGAGCGAGCTGGAGCTTGAGAACTTGCTCCAGGCTACCTGCATCCCAGCTGTGAAAGAAAAGGGCTTGGTTCTTCCCCTGCCTGGAGTGTGCACACCGGATTGGCACCCTCCCCCGAGTTCTGGCCAGGAGGCTTCTCACCCTGTTGAAATTGTTACCAAGTTCAGCTGGAGATTTCCTTCTGTCTGTGGTCTTTTCCCCCAATTCCTCTGGCCACCCTCCCGATGGATCCCTGTTTACCCCGGAGAAATGACCTGCTTGGGGACTCAGCTAGCTCCCAGGGCCTTTCTGCTGCTTCCTCTACCCCTGTATTCCTCTCGACCCTCTAAATTGACTCAGCTCCAGGTCAGGCTGGAAACTTCTTCCACAAATAGACCTTCAGTTTCTGCAGTGGGGGTGTGTGTGTGGGAGAGGAGGCCCTCCCTTTCCCACTTGTGCAGTTGGGGCACTCACAGTATTTGGGGTGTCTCCCCGGTTCTGTAGGAACAGTCTGAGAGTCTGTGGGTCCTCCTGAGTCCATTAAACCTCTTTCCTTTATAAAGTACTCAGTCTTGGGTATGTCTTCATTAGCATCATAAGAACAGACTAATACAGTGATGGAACTGTTGTCTGTATCCTGATTGTAATGTGTATTTTACTCTTTTTTCTTTTTTGAGACAGTGTCTCAGTCTGATGTCCAGGCTGGAGTGCACTGGCACAATTACAGCTCACTGTAATTTTTTTTTTTTTTTTTTTTTATATGGAGTCTTGCTCTGTCACCCAGGCTGGAGTGTAGTGGTGTGATCCCGGCTCACTGCAACCTCCACCTCCTGGGTTCAAGCAAGTCTCCTGCCTCAGTCTCCCGAGTAGCTGGGATTACAGGCATCCACTACCATGCCTGGCTAAATTTTGTATTTTAGTAGAGATGGGTTTCGCATTGTAGGCAAGGCTGGTCTCGAACTCCTGACCACAAGCAATCCATCCGCCTCAGCGTCCCAAAGTGCTGGGATTGCAGGTGTGAGCCACTGCAGCTGGCCTGTAATCTTCAACTTGTGGACTCAAGCGATCCTCCCACCTCCATCTCCTGAGGAGTTGAGACTATAGGCATTGGCCACCATGCCTAGCACATTTATTTAAAAAAAATCACTTTGTATAGATGGAGTCTTGGCTATATTGCCCTTGTCTCAAACTCTTGGCCTTGAATGTTTCTTTTACCTTGGCCTCCCAGTGTGCTGGGAATACAGGCATGAGCCACAGTGCCCGGCCTCCCTGATTGTAATATTATACTATAGTTTTGTTAGATGTCACATTGTGAAATACTGAAAAGACTTCAAGGGTTCTCTCTGTATTCTTTCTTACCATTGCACGTGAACTTACAATGTTCTCAACATATAAAGCTTAATTGAAAAAATCAAGGCTATCAACCTTTTTTCATTGCAGGATATCCAGGCAAAGCTTGCTCAAGAAGAAGAGTCTCCCATCTTGTTAACTTAAACATACTAGAAAGCTATGCTGAAATGTGGAACTAAACAAAAGCAATCAAGTGCTAAAATGAACTTGTTCTTTCTGAGGTTTGCCTCTCATGTTTCCTCTTTAACTTTTATATGGGCATTCACTTCTCTTTGCCCCTAATGCTTCTGTCTCTTTCAATTTATTTTCTCCTCTTTGTGCATATTATTTTGTTTTCTTTCTTTGTTTTTTCATTTCAGGTTTTGCCTTAGAAGAAGGTTTGATTTCGGAGTATGCAAAATTCATAGGGCTCAGATTGCATCCTTTTCTTTCAAGCTTTCAAAGACTTTCTTTATTCTTCCAGCAAATTGCATAGTGAAATTCTCTCCTACTTTTACTTGCTATTCCCAGAATAGCCAGCTATACTTTCAGACTGAGTTAAAATTTCTTCTATTTGGGGTACTTGCTTGAGTATTTGTTTTCTTAGTTCTCCAGGTCTTCAATTCACTTGTCTGCTCTCTGCTTGCTGTAACATAGTTGCCAAAATTATGTGGTTTTGCCCTTGCTAGTTGTTTTAACACTACCCACTCCTCTCCTCCAAACACATGTGCCTCATAGGTGGAGTTAGTGCAGATATCTGGTAATGTGATTTTGGGGTTAGGTACTGAATTTTTTCGTTCTCATGGCTCCATCTACATTCGAGGAAAAACTATTTGGAAAGATTCAAAATGATACTACTGCCATGACTGCCACCTTGTCTGATTGATAACTTGTGGCATTTTTCTATGATGCTTGCATTCTCTTTTGCTTGGTTAACATCCTATATGACTAAAAAATGAGATCAAGTATAATTTTCATCTGCCTTCAACACTGAGTTCAATTTTAAGATAAAGCTGAATCTGATATATTACGAGACCACCTGTTAGGAAAAGAATATACAGAGAGCCCAACACCATGAAAATACTGTATTCCTGATTTGTATAGACTTTCAGCTCTAAGCTATCTAAAACATTTGAAAATCCTGATCCACATCATGGGGAAAATGGCTTTGGAGTTTGTTACCAAATACTGTTTTCTGAAAATAACACATTTTCAATCACCCTCTAATTTAATTGTTTGATAATATTAAGTCCTATAGAATAAAGCTGTGTTTCAAACATGCTAATCTATTCCTTGATTCTCTTACACCCATTAGGAGATTTAAATAGTTAACAGGGAATCTGAGTCAACAGGCTTATGTTGCTGTCAGTGTGAAGAAATTGTTACATTTTCGGAGTTGACTTCATGAAATGCAGAAAATTAGTTGAAGTTAGCCAAGAAGAAGAAATGAACCCTTGACAAAAGGGATATTTCCAAGAAAAGTAAAATCCCAGAACAAATTACGGTACAGAAAGCATGGCAGGATGTTTCCCCCTTTTCATTTCACTTGATCTCCCTTCCACATTATTTTTAACCAAAGTAAAATGTTTTGGAAAAAAAATCCTTCAAATAAAATGTTAAATATTACAACTCAAAGTGTAGACATCAAGAACAGTGGACTATTTGAACACAAAAGATTTTCCGAGCTGGTTCTGATTATATTTTGTCTGCTACCTTATAAATTTTTCTTTCTTTTCTGCCTGTTTCAGACTCAAATTCCCCAATACCACTGAACTATATCTCAAACAGTTCTGCCTAAGTGTAAACTTTCTTTTCCTTTACCTTCCAAATTCAACAAAATGCTATTGTCAAGTTTAAATTCTGAAACTTTTTAAAAGTTTGATAAGTCTGCCTCATTTTTTCCTGCACTGTGATAGTATAATGTACCATTGCTTACTATGAGGTACGTGTACTTATGAGTGAATAAGAATGTTCTATAAATAATGTTGTAAGTAAGATAAGATATTATGATGCCTTTCAGTGAATGTATATCAGCTGACATTCTAACACACTGGTAGCTCAAGCAATTCTGTTTTTAATAAGGCCTTAAAACATAAGTGGTGAAAAGTTTAAGTGGATATACGTACCCTTCTATGACACAGAGAAAGAAGCTAGAATTCTTTATTTTTATCCTTTTGTGCCAAGGTACAGATGCCTATAAGATTACCTGCTGTAGCGTTAGCATAATGTCTCCTGAAACCAGACAACATGTAAAATAATTAAATATATACAAGAAAATAACTGTTCCTCTTTAAACTTGGTAATTCACAGGGGTTAAGAGTGTTGCTATATAAATTAATTTCCGAATCATTTCCATTCCTTGGGATATTTTACCAAATACAGTTTTAAAATTTTCTCCTTATGTTAATGCACTATTGATGGAGTGCTTTTCTATTTAAATGTGGATTTTATTATTGGAAGGGAATAAGGAAAATTAATTTTTATGAAGTGCTTATTATGTGCCAAATACATTGCTATTATAATACTGTCTAACAAGTCTCTCAGGACAAAACTTTAATGTAAATATTATCTACTTTTCTCAGATGATAAAACTAGGGCTCAATGATTTTAAATAGCATAGTCTAATTCATCAAGCAGAATAAGAATTCAGAAGGCTATCCCTAAAAGTCATGCTTTTTCTGTTCTGCCATAGTATTTCATTTCATTCATAAGGTCTCAGAAAAAATAATCTGAAGTCAGGCAACTGAAAATTACCTTTGTGTTAATTACAATGTTTGAATATGATATAATGCAATACCTTGTTTCATGATTCTTAAATTATATGTGGAACAAAGTCCAAAGTCAGCAACATTTAAAGCATTTTGAACAGCACCATGATTAGTATATAGAAATGATTCAGAACTATTTTTGAGTCACACGCTTACATTATAAGTGGTGTAGCTATGTTACAGCACCGTAGATTTTTGCATAGTATATCAGTAGATACACTGCTTCAAAATTAAAGAACCTTGAAATAAATGAGTGGTGCCTGGAGGCCTTTTTAAAAAATAAATTGCTATTTTATCTTGTCTTTCTTGAAAGATCAAGATCCTTCCTAGTCACAGTTTAAATACTCACTATATTCAGCACAATCTGTAGAAATATATATGTATATATCGCTCAACGTGTATTTTCTGCATGGTTCATCAACAGTCATTTATTTGTTTTTGGTTTGTCTTTGTTGTTCACCTTTGGTTCTTGATATTGTTTATTAATAGGCTGGGAAGGGAAGTGGGACTCTTCACCCACTGTTCAATAACAGTATTAAATAATTTTTGTGGTTTCTTGTGAAGTTGAGGTAGAGGAGGTGGTTGAAACTAATGGTTAAGATAAAGTTTGACGGTTTCTCTGTGGATTTCATCAATCCCATATTTTAATAGCATTTGTACAGATAATTGGGGGCTGTATAAATATCCTTTTTTGTAAATGCATTTAAGTCTTAGAGTTTTTAGAGCTATCAGGAATTACACACATCTTACAACCCACCAATAGGTACTGAGGTCATAGAGGAAAGTGAGTTCATGTTTGCAAAATATTAAATAAAAGACAAAAAGGACAGTTTTTTCAGGCTTCTGAAGATGCACTACTGTTTGATTATTAGCATACTAAGTGAAATATTAACCCATCTCGAGTCTAAAAATACCATCACCATTATCACAGCTTGGACACATCTTCTGGCTTCTGCTGTAGTATCCAAACAGTTCCGCCAGTGCTGTCTTGGCTGGGCAGCACAGAGAAGCCGGGCGTAGGACAGACTCCATAAATGAAGGATACTGACTGCTCTTGTGCTTTTCAGCACAATCTGTGGTCTCTCCATCAGGTAGAAATATGCCTGTGCTGTTTCTTTTGCCAGCTTCCTACTGACTATCACTAATATTTGATAATACATTTAACAACTTAATGAAGTATCTAGAACCTTATTTCTTAAACTATAGATACAAATGTTGAACCTTTTAAAAATGGTTTTAAAATTGAGTGTATTATACTATGTTTTATAACTTACTGTTTCGTACTCTTTTCTTTTTTTCTTTCTTTTTTCTTTTTTTTGGACGGAGTTTCACTCTTGTTGCCCCGGCTGAAGTGCAACAGCGGTGTGATCTCGGCTCGCCACAACCTCTGCCTCCCGGGTTCAAGCGATTCTCCTGCCTCAGCTTCCCAAGTAGCTGGGATTGCAGGCATGCACCACCGTGCCCCGCTGATTTTTGTAGTTTTAGTAGAAACGGGATTTCTCCATGTTGGTCAGGCTGGTCTTGAACTCTTGACCTCAGATGATCTGCCCTCCTCGGCCTCCCAAAGTGCTGGGATTACAGGCGTGAGCCAACCACCCCGGGCCCATAACTTATTGTTTCTGTAAGTAGTTTGCATGTGTGGTGTTGTAGAACAACCTGATGACTTTTTTTTTTTTTTTTTTTGATACGGAGTTTTGCTCTGTCACCCAGGTTGGAGTGCAGTGGCCTGATCTCAACTCACTGCAAGCTCTGCCTCCCAGGTTCAAGCGATTCTCTGGCCTCAGCCTGCCAAGTAGCTGGGACTACAGGCGCCCGCCACCATGCCCAGCTAATTTTTTGTATTTTCAGTAGAGACAGGGTTTCACCATGTTAGCCAGGATGGTCTCAATCTCCTGACCTTGTGATCTGCCTGTCTTGGCCTTCCAAAGTGCTGGGATTACAGGCCTGAGGCACCGGCCCGGCCGGAAAGTTCTGATGACTTCTGTGACTGATGGAAAGAATTTGACTTGTGATAGATGTGTTCTTACTCTGCTATTAACATTTTCATCTCTGTAATTCAGTGGAAGTGTACTTATCAAGATTATAAAGCCCAAGTAGTACTGGAAGGCAAACTTTTGTTCACTTCTTGCTTTCCTTTTCTTTTCTTCTTTTTTTGTGCTCTTAAAAAAATCATACAAATATAATATTTTAAGAAAAATAAGTGCAAAGAAAATCTTACCATACTCTCTTTTTTTGTGTGAAGAACAAAGTATTAATGAGACAAACAGCCATTTTTCTCTTTTATCTTAAAACTTGATTGCCACAGGTGACATTGTCCTGGTCTCTCTTCCACTTTAGTGTAGCATCACAGCTCCATGCTGTTTCATATAGATCATGGATCATTTTATTTTTTTCCACACTCATTCGTTTCACATGATCTCATTCTATGTTCTAAATATTGATTAATTAACACTCTCTGTTTTTTAAAAACAATAGACACGGTGATTTGAAGACCCTGCAAAAGGAGCTTTTTTTTCTTCAGAGAGAAGAGTAAAACACCATCCAGATTACACGACTTTATATCTACAGGGCCATATACTGAGAGTGAATGTACAAGGTGAATTAGCAAGATCTTGCAAATAAAGGAATAATAGAAAAAAATATTGTAAAAATATCATGACTTGCTTATTATGGAAATTATTTCAGGATCCATAAAATAGTGTATGTAATATGAAGAAAACATAATTTATGCGGGGCCATGTTCTTTTAGCTGAAGAAAAGCAAAATGCCCTTTACCTGAAAATATCTGTGTACCTAAAGTTAGTCAATTGTTGAATGCAAACATTTCACTTTTGAAACTCAAGAAATGAAAAGTGAAAAGATTTATGTTTCAAATGGCAATTTCAAGTTGTTTGCCTTTCACTAGGGTTTTCCTTCTCTTTTAACGTGGATATGAAGTAATACTTATATTTGGATATGATAAAAAGGAGCCAAAACATTAACATATTTGAGTTTTAATAGCACTAAACAAAAGTATATATCCAGAGGTTGATCCAGCTTTCTTGGAACTTGGAGCTCATACATATCAGAGGCTCTCTTTGAGAAAAACAAAATAACATGGAGATAAAATTATATTCAAAAGGGAATATATGTTTAAAAGAGAGAAGAAATTAAATACTAAAAAGAAGACAACACAAACATTACAAAATTAGAATGTACATGTAAATATATACAGCTATATAAAACATTTTTTTCTTTTACTACATATACTTTGATTATCTCATTTTATAAATCTTTGTTTTTAATATAACGCCAGGCATGGTGGCTCATGCCTGTAATCTTAGCACTTTGGGGGGCTAAGGCAGGAAGATTACTTGAGACCAAGAGTTCAAGACCCTGTCTCTACAAAAAATACAATAAAATAAAATAGGTTGGCAAGGTGGCATGAACCTGTAGTCCCAGCTATTTGAGAGGCTGAGAGAGGAGGATCTGTTGAGCCCAGGATGTTGACATTGTAGTAAGCTATGATCTCGCCACTGCACTCCAGGCTGGGTGACAAAGTGAGACCCTGTCTCAAGAAAAATAAAGAAAAAATAAATAAGTAAAATAAAAGTTATTGTAAAGACAGTTTTAAAAATCCATTACTGTAGGCATTGTAAATTGAGTGTGCTATTTATTATTTTTAGTTGAAATTCTTAAAACATGAAACTATAAACCCGAAAGTACTTGGTGTTTATAGGAATACTAAATATTTGTTTCCTAGAAATGTGAGAACTCTGATAAGTTCTATTTTGTATGGTTCTACTAAAAATAAATGAAGCAAATGCATAGTGCATTTTTAAACAAAGATGTTGTGTTACTGTGTACATTCCTAACGAGAGGATTTCTGTTTTGACTAGGTGTCTGTAAGGACCAAATACTCTACGTAAGATTTTACATGTCTGTTGAATGGCAGAATATTCTACAAAATAGTTAACATTTCAAACATTATTTCTCCTATATTCTCCACCTACTTCTGATTCAGGTGCACCGTGAACTCACCTCTCCAAAATTCTAATTTAATGCATCACACATTCATCCACTATTTCTTGAGTTTCTTGATTATTCTGAATAACAAGCTTTTGGCATCACTCATTTCTTTAACAAATCACCACCTTTTCACTTTCCTTTACCTGTTTCATTTTCTTATTCATCTGTAACCAGCTTAAATGCCATAGTAAATCTTTTAAATTATCCTTTTTTGTATGTCCTTGACTCATTTGCTCATTCCTTGCTTTGCTATATTCAATAGAAAAATGTTTCCTAAGTTACATCAAAGCTCTGCTAATTCCTCATCTACCCATTTAGCTGAACTTGAATAGCAAACAGAAAATCAGTGTCATTCATCTTTCTTTCCATTCTGATCTGGAATGCGAGGAATTCCAATATGATGCCGGGCAATTATACTCTACTTCCCCAGGCTTTTACTCTTTCTGTGTAGTTGATAGCCATTTTCCAACTTCTTTCTCCTCAAAATTCCAGCTCTTCAACATTAGTGGATGCCTTTATTTTCTATATTGAAGAAAATTAAAGTTATTGAAAGAAATGGTTCCCAAATTCTCACAGCCTTATCTACCCACCTAATAACATTTATACCTACATCCCTGCCTCCCTTCCTATGACTTTGGTGATGAACGTTTATGTTCCTGTGTAATCTACATACCCCTATTTGTGTAGTATACAGCCATGTTTTTCACCAAATCAATGACATTGCTCCAAATGCTTTTCTTTCCTCGTACAACTGTGTGTGTGTATGTGGTGTGTTTTGCTCTGTAATGCAACATTCCTATTAATTGTCATTTCTTCCTGCATAATGTCACCCATTATTGACAGTCTGCTTCCCCCCTACCTTTTTTTTTTTGGCCAGGTACTGCCTATTTCTTTGCTACAAAACTTCTTATAAATATGTCAACAATGTCTCCAATTTCTTTCTTCCCATTATCTCAATCCCATTTCTATCACTTTTTTTGTCTCCACAATTCCACAGAAGCTACTCTCATAAATGTCACCTATCACCTCATGCTATTAAATCCAATGGCAATGTTCAGTTCTCATCTTACATGACCTATCAACAATATTTGACAGATTTCCTCTTTCTCTCTTTTTGATTCATTTCCTGTCCTGGACATTATTTGGTGTTGTCTCCCCTCCTGCATCACCCTTTACTTTCTTTCCTTCCTTTATTCCCACATTCTTAATTTTGGAGAGCTCCATATCTCAACTTCTCTTAACTTTTGGTGATTGTATGTAATAACATCCGAGCTTTTAATAATGTTAATGTGCAGTTAGCTGCTACACATTTCCATTTGGATTTCCAGGAGCCATATGACACTCAAAAGAGCAAAACTTGATTTTTAATATTTCTTTCACAATCTTATTGTATTCACTGCCTTTGTCATCTTATTTGAATGGATTTCCATCATTTCAGTTTCTTAAACATACCTTCTGATATGGTTTTGATGTTTATCATCTCCAAAGCTTATATTGAAACGTGATCCCTAATGATGGAGGTGGGGTCTGGTGGGAAATGTTTGGGTTAAGGGGGCAGCTCCATCATGAATGGCTTGGTGCCCTCCCCATGGTGATGATTGAGTTCTTGCTCTGTGAGTTCAGTGGACAGCTGATCGTTTAAAAGAGCCTGGTATCTCTCTCTTGCTTCCTGTCTTCCCACGTGACATGCTGGCACCTCTGCTCTTCCATCATGACTAAAAGCTTCCTGAAGCCTCATCAGAATGTGAGCAGATGCTGATGCTATGCAGGTCAGCCTGCAGAACTGTGAGCCAAATAAACCTCTTTTACTTATAAATTACCCAGCCTCAGGTATTCCTGTATGGCCATACAAAATGAACTAACCACCTTCCAATCTTTCTCATGTTATACAACATCAAGATATCCTGTTGAGTCTACATTTTAAAGACATTCAGAACGTAGATACTTATCCCCATACAAATTCTTAACTCTCTTGTTTGACTCACCATCATCTGTTAAATGAATTACTGCAGACTTCTCCTAAAAATGGTTTTTGATTTTTAAAATTTCACCCCCACAGTCTATACCCCCCACAAAGGAAGTAGTCCTTTAAAAACATAAATCAGACCAAGTCACTCCTTTGGTCCAATCTGTACAACTTCTGCTTTAACTCCAAGTAAAAAGCAGATTTCTTACATCGTCCTTGAAAGCCTAATGTGGAACCCCACACCTTTAACTTTTATCCTTATATCCTATTGTTATCTCTTTTCTCCCACTGTCTCAGCTACTCTGGTCAACTTGGAGTTCCTGATGTATTCCAGCCTGGAAACACAGAGCATTGTTTTTCCCAGTGATTAGCTCCTGGAACTCCCCATTGCCTAACTTCCTCCATTATTTAAAGTATATTCTCAAATGTCACCTCAGTGAGTCCTACCCTCAACTTCATATTTAATATCAAGATTTCACTCCATATTAACATAGCACATACCCAATCACCCTTATTCTACTCAATCTTCCACAGAATTAATTACTTCAAATTACTATATGTAATTATTATAATTTATTATAATATTTATTGTAAGTTTGCTGTTATTTTCCAGCATAACCTCACCAACTCTAATATAAGCTTCACAGGAGTAAAAGTTATTGTGTATTTTGTATCCTGAGAACATTTAAGAGAGTTGGTGTATAATACATGACTAAAACAATTTGTTGAATTACCATAATTGTTAGGAGTTTCCAACTTTTTCAAGGACCAATCTATATATTCAGTATTGGTTTCTTACATTTTTAAAGTAAAATTTGTATATCTCTAGTAACCTCACCAGCTCTAATATAAGCTTCACAGGAGTAAAAGTTATTGTCTACTTTCCATCCTGAGAACGTTTAAGAGAACTGGTATATAATACATGACTAAAACAATTTGTTGAATTACCATAATTGTTAGGAGTTTCCCATTTTTTCAAGGACCAATCTATATATTCAGTATTGGTTTCTTACATTTTTAAAGTAAAATTTGTATACCTCTAGTCATATTTCATATCTTATTAACTTTGAAAGTCATTGATGAATAAAAATATACTGGTAAGGCACAAGAGGAGAATCAAATTATTTTCAGCATCCAATGAGTAGAGTCAACTTTAGGAGACCCAAGCAGCATATGATGCTAGTCAGTTACACTGTGCATCCTCATTACAGAAGTTGAGGAATATTTAACTTGTATTTTTTTCCTTTGAAAGTCATACTTTAATTAAGTAGATGATAGTGATTGATATTGAACTATTTATAAACTCACATATTCTTTGTTTATTGAGAAGATAGCTATCTAAGTCAATGTTGATATGCACGTTTTAATTATTTGCATCAGTCTACCAAATCAGAAACATTTGAGATTGACAGAGGATTCTTACCAGGTGTAAGTATGTTTTCTTCCTCTGTTACCTTGATTAATAAAACCAATGAAAGATTTGAAGATGCTTGCATTTTGAGTGCTCTCTTGCCATATAAGTGACTTGGTATAAATAAATTAATCTTAGACACTTTGTAATGAGTTTGTATTTTGTCTTCTTGTAGAGGGTAGGGTTGTTATTGGCTATGCATTTTTATAAAAATTGATATATTTATTTAAAATGTATTGTTGTAGATATGCATATATGTTCCATTGTTTTTCTGTGGCATAGAACATTACTTTTGTTTTCATCTTTTACTGCTTGAAAACTGGAAAACTATAACCCATAATGTGTATTTGATGGAGAGCTGTTATGCTAGTGAAGATTTAGGTAAGATGGTGTTTTATATTTATTATTATTCATCTTTCCGAACAGACTTACTAAACTTTTCTCAGTAAGCTTTGAGGATGATGTTCCAAATTTCTGTCATGTTTTTATATGCAGCTATTTGAACTATAATATATATAATCAAGGTTACACGAATGGACTACACATTTGTTTTTGGCTAGACATAGCATTTTACTGTACTAATTTTTCTTCAGTAAAATGTGAGTGTACTTAGATTCATTCTGGACTTTCTCAGTGATTGCATATTTTTATGATTCTGGCGGAAATTAAGTTAGATTAGAATTACTCAGAAGAGTGATATTTGCGGATATTTTTCTTCTCTGAATATACAATTTTATACCCATAGCCTATCTGTATCTAAGTAGACATCCTTTCTTAATTTGGACACCATTTTCAGATTCTTAAAAATCTGGTCCATAGAGTCATCAAGACAAAACTCAGTGAATAAAATAATTATTCTTTTATATAATCTCAGTTCTAAAAGTCAGTAATAAGTAATAATATAAATAAAATTATTAGTATAGAAAGTTTTAACCGCAGATAATTTTATATTTCTATTTATGTGCATTTCTTATTAAATTATCTAGGAATATTTTATTTCTTCCTATTAGTTCACAGAGGGAAACATACAAATATAATTTTTGAAGCAAGAGAAATATGGCAAATGTCAAGATTCACCATTATTGTTAGACATATTATCATGAGACTCCACATTTGAAGTGACTAATTAATGACAAGAAGTTACTATATAGAGAGATAAGTGTAAGATAGTGGCGAAGGCAACAGAAGTATTGCAGACTGCACCACCTTTCAGGTGGGACTGCCTAAGAAAAATTTTAAAACAAAAGTTTTGCTGGACGGTGGAACAGTGCTGGTATAATAGAATAGATTCCATTCCATATATCTATTAAGACTTCTAGAGTTTCATAGAGTATTTCTATTCTATGAGTGTACTCAGTCAACCATGTATAGTGGCTTCCAGCTAACTTTAAGGTCTAGGTCTAAATAAAATGACAGATCAAATTCTGAAAATGTACTGAATTGTTTTAAAATTACCCCAACCTCATATTTATTCATCCACCAAGAAATAAGAACATACTGGTTTGTTATTTTTTCAAATTTTGTTTTATTTTTTCAACTTCTATCATGGTTTCAGGGGGACGATGTGCAGGTATGTTACATGAGGAAAGTGTGTGTTGCTGAAGTTTGGTGCACAGATGATCCAGTCACCCAGCTAGTGAGCATCGTACCCAATAAGTAGTTATTCAGCCCTTGCCCGTCTCCCTCTGTCACCACCCTTGTATTCCCCAGTGTCTATTGTTCCCATCTTTATGTCCACATGTACTCATCATTTAGCACCCATTTGTAAGTGAGAATATGCAGTATTTGGTTTTCTGTTCCCACAGTAATTTGCTTAGGATGATGAATGCCTCAAAAAATAAAAATAAAAACCATTTAGGGTTTATATGGCACCAAATCAAGCACCCAATGTATCAGCTCTTGCAAAAATATGCATTTGACAGAATGAATTACATCCATAGAATTTTGGCAACATACCTCACAATTATGTGGCAAATAAAACTAATGCTCCTCTTCCTGATCCCTGTTGGCTTAGTCCAAAAGATTTAAAAATAGCAAAAGTTCTGCAAATCTTGGAAGGATGGTTGGCCCACCAAAAACCTTAAGAAATACATGCTAGCATGCAGATGTAAGAGGGTTGAAGGAACTGATCCAGAGTCTACTAAGTATCTAAGAGAAAACAGTGTACAATTGTAGAAAATAAGCAGGTGATTTCATATTGAACTATATTACACCCTATGTATGTTCTAGAAGCTGCTCTGATAAACCCTAGACTTATGAAACAATCACCCCAACACTACGATTTGCCTAGGGGGAAGGCTGGGCACTTCCACAATCTATACGTAGCGTGGAGACCATGTAAATAAGAATGCAATGTGAAGAATAATAACCCCTGCAGCACAGCTGTGACACCAAAGTTCAGACTCTCTCACAGTATGCAAAATCAAAGACTGAAACAGCACAACTAGAAGAGCAATGAAAAAGGAAATGTAAGTTAAATATGAACAGAGACATTGCAGATTATAGATTGACTGATGCTCCTGAATGGAAGACCAGAATTATAATAAGAGATGTAACTAATAAAAACAATGTTAGTCTGAAAAAAGAATATTTAACAGCAGATCTAAAGACTTAACATATAGCAAAGCAAATTATTATTATTTTTATACATGATCAATCCCTAGACCAGATCTTAAAAATCTGAAAATGGTGATCAAATTGTAAAAAGATATCCACTTAAATATAGATAGGTTATGGGTATACAGTTATATATTCAGAAAAGAAAAATGTTTTCAAATCTTCACTGTTCTCAGTAATTCCAATCTATCTTAATAATTCATAAAATTATTGAACGTCATGGATGCCACTGCCACCATCTGGAACAAATTGGTTGAACTGTAATGGAAGAAGTGGCTGGATGGCACTACACTTCATCATATCAAACGCAATGAGTTGATTTCTACAAAATACTGAGAAAAATAATAGCTTGTGATTCCTGAATTCTATATTCACATTTTATTTATGTGTGCAGGTAACAAATGTATTTTCCAATAATCAAGTATTCAGTAATTATGCATTACATACAATCTGCCTGAAATGTCTTCTATATAGTAAAATAATCTGAAGCTTTAGAGAAACCATTGTTAGAAATACATAGTGGAATGAAGAAAGAAGCAATCATGTTAAAGGTTTTCATCTCAATCTCTCTTTGTTTTTACACATATGACAGGAGAAATTAAAGATAAAGTAAAATAATTTAACTATTTTAATTAATCATATACTCGTATATGTCATTGCCTATATAATATGCTATACATCTCACATAATTTATACAATTAAATCATTAAATATAACAAGCATTTTTCTAATAAATTTGAAAATCAGAATGATTATAATTGATTTTCTAGGTTAACTATTATAATTATCTTAAGAAGCATAAAAGGGGGTCCAAGGACTTTTCATTTACTCAATAATTATTTATCAAGTACCTATTATGTCTTAGTCATGCTTCCAGGTGCACAGGACGCATCATTAAATAAACAAAGACTATGCCATGGATCTTACATCTCATTGACAGGAAATTGACAGGAATGAATAGACATCTGAACAGAGTTTATAATGGCAGAAGGTTTTAAGTGATGTGGATTTAAAAAAGAAAATGTAAAAAAGTCTTAGAGGGTACAGTGAGAGGAAATGGGCATGAGTTTTCAGTATTAAGCATAGTCAAATTAGGACTTGCAGAGGAGATGAGATTTGTGCACACACTTGTAGTAAGTGGAAGCGTTAGCTAGGGGACAGATGAGGGATAACATTCTATGTAGGAAGAGCAGCTACAGTGAAGAGGCTGCCTTGGGAGCTTGTCCGGCACGTTCCAGGTAGACCAAGGAGGCCAGTACGGTAGCAGCAGAGTTAGTAAGGAGGACACGAAGTGTAGTGGTAACAGAAAGCCAGACCATGTAAGGTCTGCTCAGCCATGGTAGGGGCTTTGCATTACTTTCAGTGAAATGCATAGGCTTTGCAGATTTGAGCAGGGGAGTGATATGATCTGGCTGGTTTAATAGGACAGATCTTTCTACTCCAGGAAAAATCAAGTGAAATGAGAGAAGCAAGAATGGAAACGGGGAGACTTACTCAAAAGCCTGCTACAGGAAGGCAAGCAAGAGGATGGTGGTCAGACCAGGGAAGTGGTGAGCAGTGATGGCTGCTGGATTAATACATCCCATAAGACCTGTAGGGTTTCCTACATATGAAATATCAGGGGAGAATAGGCAGATCATTGTTAGTTTTTTTTTTTTAATCTCTGAAAGTCACTTTGTCAGGTTTAAAAGTTTATTTTATATATATATAATTTTCAAGAAATTAATCACCCCCATGCAACATATCCTATTTGAAGATGTGGAGAAAGTGATACTTCAGAGTTCATTTTATGAAGAGTATAACCTTGAAAATAAATGTGAAGATGATAGAGTAGTTTTAGAAAATAACCAACTGACTGAATGCAGATTAAAACAATGCAATTAAGTGTTAGCAAATTTACCCTGGAGGTATAATATTGCATCTTAGCTAAGTGGTTTTTATTTCAGAGTGAAGAATTTGGTAAAATACTAGAAAATGAATGACTCAAATTCTTCCTATTACAGTATCAAAAGGGTTTATTTATTTTTTTACTTTTTTAAAAAATAAAATATAATAGGTAGTCTTTATTCTGTAGTTTAAATAAAATAGCCCCACACTCGACACTTGCTTTTTCTCTTCTGACCTTGTTATTCTTTAAATATTCATCAACAGAGCAAATTTCTCCCAATAGCGTATGCAGTTGGATCCTCATCGGGGGAGCTTGTAAGTCCTTAGAGATTCAGGCCCCCCAAACACTTGGGCCCTCCCATTTGACTGCAACCAGGTCTGTTAGTACTGAGGCTGGGCTCTGGTCCTGTCACCCCTCAGGTGTCCTTAGGGCAGGATTGCCAGACAGGTTCCATGTGCTGTGGCATCTCAGTGTAAACATGAAAGGCTGCTTGGAGCCCCAAGCTGAGGGTTGAGACAAGCTGTGTGTGGGCTCCATTAGAAAGAAAGGTGTGACCAATTAGCTCTGTCTTCCATGGCAATACCCATTAGAAGTGTCTGGAAGGAGGATTTCCATGTAACAGACTCAGAAAGGAGTAAGATGAATGTTCCATCCTCGCTTTAAGTGGTTGTTTTGCTACCCAGGCTGACCTGTCCACTGGCCAGGTGGCCGAGGAGGTAGTCTGAGGGCCACAGAGCCGCAGGTGCCTTCCCAGGACCTACAAGAAACAGCATAAACCCCAAGCTGGAGGGACAGTGGAAGGGCATTCACATGGGGTCTCAACGGGGTCTGCACATTATAGGCCGGGATGGCATTAGCTCCTTATTCTCAGGAGCCGCTCTCGTTCAGGCGAAGATAGCTGGCTGGCCTCGGATGGTTAGATGGGAATGGACTTAAAGACATTTTTACATGACAACAGCCTTTACTCCCATATAAATTTTGAAAGCTTTTCATCTAAACTAAAATAGTGTATTTTCTATGAGTTACCAAGAACTCTAAACTGAGCAAAAGGACAGTCTTAATTTAATCAAGCTCCAGAATGAGGGGACACAGCTTCGAAAAACACTGTTGCAGCAGAAGATATAAAGGCCTGTAAAAAACCGATGTTTGCAGAAAATAAAGAAGGGAGGAAGCATAACCTGGACATGGCCTTCTGCTCCTGGTGCGTAAATGCCTCTCCACACCCAGGGTGAGGAGGGACTTGGTTCAAATGACTTGGAATTTCAAAGGCTCCCTGAGTGTATTCAGCTGTCTGTTGAAGTCCTCGACACTTGCTGGTGCATGGTGGATGCTTTCTCCTGGAACCTTTCCATTTGCTGCTGCTTCTGCATTTTCTCCTAGGCCTCCCAGGTCCGGGTCCACTTGTCTAGGCTGTGTCACTTCTCCTTCTTCTTGTTTTTGCTCATCCCCACCATCTCAGATAGTTTCACCACATCTTTGTCCTTCTTTTCTCTTCTGCTTGGTCACACTGAGCTCTGCAATGTCTTTCAATTTCAGGGATACCTTTGGATCTGCTTGTGGGCTAGCATGGAACTTCCTGCAGTTCGGTATGTAGATTGCAAAGGAGTGTTAACATTGGAAATGGATTTGATGAAATTCGGGACTTATTCATTATATCTGTGCAAATACAAATATAATAATATGGTCAAATGCATAAAGCATACCCCTTTATGTGAACAGGAAGCAATGAATTACACTGAAGTTATTACAGAATTTTCAGAAAAATTGGATCAAAGCAAGAATATATGCTTGTTAGCATGAGAAATTCTATTCCCAGTAAGGAAGCAAGGGGAAAAATAACAACTATTGGAAGAAAAGATAAACTGTTTGCAAATATATGATTGACTAACTGAAAAACTCAAGGAAATCAACTGAAAATTGTTCTTAGAATCAATAATAGAATCCAGTAAAATGAGAGAGCTTCAAACGGCATGGAAAAAATCAGTAGTCTGTAGACAAATGAGAATGTGATCTTGAAAAAAATAAGTGATACTAAAAAGCACTTATAACTTTTGAAGTTTTATTTAGTTGAAACATTTATGGTTAAAAATGATTCATAAATTTGGAAATGACTTTCATTATAGCAGCTATTTAAAATATTACAAAGCAAACAATAAGACACATAAGCATTTTGCATGAAATGTAATTTTACATATAAGTCCACATAATTGCACAAAGTCCTAGAATATTGTGCTGATACCTTTTGAAAAACACCTAATTTTCTTTAATATTTACTGAGAATCCATTTTATACCTAGCATTTGAATCATCATTTATTTGAGAGGAAGTTGGATGAACTGTATTTTAACTGGTTTACTTACAAGAAATATGTTAACTTTAATAAAAAATAGATGCAACATTTTGCTAATTCTCGAGCTTTTTGATAAGCATCTAAATCCACATTATTTTGAAAGACAAACTATGTGGAAAAGGTCATACATTTACATATTAATTAATGGTATATAAATAAGTAATACTATAATGAAACACTTATGATACCACGCATAGCATGAAATTATAACAATTGCTTTGCTTTCCTCAGTGAAGTAGAAATCAAGTTTACCAGGAGGCAGTGATAAAGGGGTGAGGAGTGGAGTATAGGTAATTTGAGAAGATGCAAGAAAACAAATACAATCATCTGGGAAGGAGGAGAAATAATAAACTGGCAACATATACTGTTCTTCCCAAGCAGTATTAGAGACTCTTTGCAATCAGAAAATTTTTATTTGGTTAATTTTGGTTTTGTTTTATTTTGTTTCCCTAGCCAGATTCAGTTTCATGGTGTAGATATGGAACAAGAGGAAATTTCAAGTTAAAAAGTTTGCATTAGAACAAAATAAGGGTAACAAGAAAAACAGGGCAAAAATTGGAGAGTTTATGCAAGAAAGTGGCAAGAATGATTGTAAAAATTTAAGATGTTAAGAGTATATACGGGAGAGGGTGGGGAGATGAGAGATTGTGAGAATTACGTATAATAAAAAGATTTACATCCTGGTGGCACTGAAAGATTGTTGCAGCGAGAGAATCAGAGTGCCTGAGCTAGTAGAAACAGAAGAGAAAATTGGGAGTGCTGGGATCATGGCAGGTTACCTTGGATGTAAATTCCATGAGAATGGCCCTGGCAGGGAAGGGCCACTGCATATTTGGAGACCCCATTATTGGAGAAGGGGTTGAAGAATTCATAGTGCAGGATACTAGGAGATCCTCGACATGGATATTAAAATCACCAAAAAATTATGAAAAGGGTCATATTGAAGAGAATCACAAAGAATCAGAACTAAAATCAAAGACAGATGAGAAACCTCCTGGGAATGTGATAGTTCACTGCATCAGAGAGAGACAATGAGGGTTGCTGAGGAAACCAGCCCTTCTTTAATTATTCCTACTTTATACCATTAAGTCTGAAAGCTAAAAAATCTCCACTCACAAAAAGTTCCCTTATGTTTTAAATCCCCTGAACAAGCCTTTTGACATCCTTGTGGATCGTTAATATTTGATTTCCCTGGATACATACAAGTAATTCCTTTACAGGTCTTAAATGCTTTTTGTTTCAAGGCAAACACCATGGGTATCAATGATCCTTTTGAATATTCTTATTGAAGTTGCCAGCTGATGGCACTGAAGTCCACCCTCCAGCCTCTCCACCTCACTAACTACCACAGTCCCTCATCTTTCCTTTCACATCGCCGATGCCCACACCCTGGAGGCCATGGGAATATCACAGAAAGGGTCTTCGCAGGGCCAGCAAGAGCATCTACTACATTAGGGGACACAGTAAAAAGTAGTCAGGATGGACATGATGCTCATGGTTTCCAGAAAAAAAGTGATGTACAGAGTCACAGGGAAATTGGAATGCCAAAACTTTCTTTGGTGCCTGAAAGGAGCATGGACAAAGGAACATAATTAGATATATCCTGATATCCTTAAAGAAGACAGAATTGGAGAGGCTATGATTCTGTGGAGAAGTAGAAGAGAAAGGACTGCCAGAAGCAGACGTTTTGGGGCTCCCCTGGACTCCTGCTGATAGAGTCTTGCAGAAGGGCAGCATTTCTCCTAGTGCCTTATTGATCCCTGCTGCGTGGTGTCCTACTGGGTGTGACTCCTTCAGGCTTCTATTCCAAGCTCAACATTACCCTTTCTGGTGATGAACGGCATGGTCGCTTGTTTTCTCTGCACATTCTAGGACTCATTTAACTGATTTTAATAATTTAATGAAGTTGAATTTAATTATCTGGTGTTTGTAAAGATGTCTATATTATTTAGGGTCATCTAAACAGGTGTAATAAATATACCTCAAAATCAGAAAGTTCACAAAAAATAGAAAGCTATTTCTCGCTCATATACCAGGACGGTTGTTGCTGGTTGAGGGAGGCTTTTTCCACCCCCTGTTTCAGGTACCCAGGTCTGGTGTTTCCTGCTATCTTTAAGAGATTATTTCTTAAAACCACACATCTACAACCATGTGATCTTCGACAAACATGACAGAAACATGCAATGGGGAAAGGACTTCCTATTTAATAAATGGTGCTGCGAGAATTGGCTAGCAATATGCAGAATATTGAAATTGGATCCTTTCTTACACCTTATGCAAAAATTAACTCAAGATGGATTAAAGACTTAAATGTGAAACCCAAAACTGTAAAAACCCTAGAAGAAAATCTAGGCAATACCATTTAGGACATAGGCATGGGCAAAGATTTTACGATGAAATCACCAAAAGCAATTGCAACAAAAGCAAAACTGGGAAAATGGTATCTAATTAAACTAAAGAGCTTCTGCTCAGCAAAAGGAACTGCCCTCAGAGCGGACAGACAACCTACAGAAAGGGAGAATTTGTTTGCAAGTTATCCATCTGAAAAAGGTCTAATATCCAGAATCTACAAGGAGCTTAAGCAAATTTGCAAGAAAAAAACAACCCCATTAAAAAGTGGGCAAAGGATATGAATAGACACTTCTCACAAAAAGACATACATCTGGCCAACAAACATACAAGAAAAGGCTCAACATCACTGATCATTAGAGAAATGCAAATCAAAACCACAATGAGATACCAGCTCACACCAGTCAGAATGGCGATTATTAATTAAAAAGTCAAGAAGCAACAGATGCTGGTGAGGTTGCAGAGAAGTACAAATGCTTTTACACTGTTGGTGGGAATGTAAATTAGTTCAACCGTTGTGGAAGACAGTGTGGCAATTCCTCAAAGATTTAGAACCGGAAATACCATTTGATCCAGCGATATGATAACTGGGTATACACCCAAAGGAATATAGATCATTCTAAGTGTATATCCACGTGTATATTCATTGCAACACTGTTCACAATAGTAAAGACATGGAACCAACCCAAATGCCCATCAATGATAGACTGAATAAAGAAAATGTGGCACATATACACCATCAAATACTATGCAGCCATAAAAAGGAATGAGATCATGTCCTTTGCAGGGACATGGATGAAGCTGGAAACCATTATCCTTAGCAAACTAATGCAGGAATAGAAAACCAAACACCGCGTGTTCTCTCTTACAAGTGGGAGCTGGACAATGAGAACACATGGATACTGGCAGGGGAAAAGCACTTATGGGGGCCTGTTGAGGGAGGGTGGGCGGGGAGAGAGCATTAGGGAAAAGAGCTAATGCCTGCTGGGCCTAATACCTAGGTGATGGGTTGATAGGTGCAGCAAACCACCATGGCATATATTTACCTATGTAACAAACCTGCACATCCTGCACACGTACCTCAGAACTTAAAAAAATATTAAACAATAAAATAATTTAAAAAATAATTATGAAACAAACAAACAAACAAAAAAACCAGCTAATTTCTAAATTTTGTAGACCATCACACTTCCAGCCTGCACTAAGCAGGAAAAGTGCCGGGTAGAGGATGCTGGGAAAATTGTACAAGTATGTTTAGAAACAGCAATGTTTCTATCGCTGAATACATAGTCATATGGGTGTCTATGTCTAATTGCAGGGAAATCTGAATAATGTAGTCTAGCTCAAGGAGAAAGCCTTCAAGAAGAAAGAGAAATTTCTTTGGTGGAGAGCAATCTGCAAAGATATTTCTGAGAAGTTCTTATTAGCCTGTTTCATCATTTTCTTACCTAACTGAAATAATAAACCTGTTTAAAGAATATAAAAAGTGCCAGTCTACAATTAATACATTTCATCTTCACTATATTCTTTTGAAAGAATCTCTTTAGAGATTTACTGAATAAATGTAGATTTCATTTCTAACATCTACATTTTTTGTTTATTTTATTCAGAGGAAGGAACTGTAATGATGTTTCTTCAGCATATGCCTTTTCTTCTTAATATAATTAAGTGGCTTTTGAAAAGAAGATGATGTTAGTGATTTGAGAGTATTTATAATTCCTTGATATGGTTTTGAACTTAAGATGCTTCTGGTGAAATTAGAATTTAACTCAATGATCATCACAGAAAACGTTTCAGTCATTAAAACATTACTTTTAATAGAAATATTGCTACTGAAGGAATAAATCACAATGCAGCAGAAACAATTCAGTCATTAAAATAATCAAATAACTGCATCGTAAAAAGTTGACTATGCTGTTAAGCTGAACAGTTTATTCTGAAACTTCGTAATGGATCCTGTGAAGTCCAGGGCAGAGATACTTGGACATGTCACGTCTTGGCACACAGAGATGATAATATTTTCATGGAACTCTGGTGTAAATGGTAAAGCTCTTTATGTCCACCCCAAGCCTTGCCAAGGTGCCCTGAGGTTTGCATAGTCAACATTTTAGTAATGTAGATGGAAACCTGTGGTCTAGAGAACAGTTCCAAATCACTTTCTATTGTGATGCTGCATAGATATCACCACAAGGATGCTTGGATGCTATTTCATAATTAAAAAAAAAAAAACTTACACTGACATATATTGTCTTAGCTTGCTGAGTGAGTGATAATAATGGAGAAACAAATTCAACTCTATTTTTATATAGTAAGCCATAACATTTAATCATAGAATAAAATAAAACCTAAACTTAGTTTCAGTTAATTGTCATAGGATCATTTGATAACTATTAATAAATTATGGTCATGCTTTTGCATGAATTATTTGATAAAACGTCCCAGGCATCGTTTCACCATCCTAAAAATCCTCTGCTCTTTATGATACTGCAATGGTGGATACATATCATTTTACTTTTTCCAAATTCTAGAGTGTACAAAACCAAAAACGAACTCTAATGAAAACTGTGGGCTTTGAGTGATGATGATGTGTCAATGCAGTTCATCGATTGTAACAAGTGTACAGCCCTAGTAGAGAATATTGATAGCTGGGGAGGCTACGCATGTGTGAGGGCAGGGAGTATTTTGAAAATCTTTATTTTCAAACAGTGGGACTATATCGAACTAATACATTTCCGCACAGCAAAATAACACACAACAAAAGGCAAAGGCAAACTATGGAATGAGATAATATGTTTGCAAACCATATACCTGATATGGGGTTAATATTCAGAGAACTCATACAACTCAGTAGCAAAAAGTGAAAATCCCACCTCAGCTCAATTTTGCTGTGAACCTAAAACTGCTGTGAAAAAGAAAGCCCACTGTTTTTTAAAAAAGGTTGCAGGCATAATGATCAAGTTTAGGAAGATTTTTAAAAATGTAATTGTTGTCTTAGCAGAAATGAAGAGATAAGTTCAGATAATAAACAATACTGTTGGTGATAAAACAAATCTCCTTACTGAAAATATAAGTCACTTTAGCTAATGGTGTCATGCTGTTGACATGCTGGTTACGGGCTGGCACTGACACCAGATTAGATGCATGAGCCCCTGCGGGCTCCAGCTCAGGCTCTCCAGGACCTGAACATGTGAAAGCAGTAGATTTTCGGTATATGCAGTGGCCTTTTGGTGAGATGGGTGGACCCCAGTCCCAGCTCTTCTCCTGCCTTGAATCTCATGTTGGTCAAGAAAGAGGAAGCTATTGAAAGACTTGGTGCAGATCTCTGTGACAAATCAAAGCTCAGGAAGGGGTGTCATTAAGTTACTGGCAGTCACATCAAAGGAAAAGCGTATCAGCAATTCTTCCAGTTAGGTAAATTATACACAAATATTAGAATAGATTATGAATTATTTGCATGAAAATGTATGCCTAACATTTGGGAAGCGATTTTGTAACATATATTTTAGTTTATATTGAGAACAAAAAGAAACATATATATATATATCTTTATTTGATTATACCAGGCATAAAGGCATAATTAGGGATTTAAAGGGACAAATACCATCCCTGTGAATAAACATGTATATATTAAATAAGATTATTCTATTTACATATTTTGTACATGAAAATTCAGCCTGCCTGTTCCCCTGAGTTAAAAAATATAGACGTCATTAACTTTTGGAAGCATGGCATGATATGTCATTGTATAGACTGCATTCAGTCCATTCCTTTATTGAACAATATTTTACCTTTTTTTCTGTATTTTTATATTCTAGCACTTTTCTGTCTTTCAGTAAGCGTCTTCAAATAGAATGTACCGCTCCAGATTCTAATCAAGTATAGTTATCAGCCTTCGAAAAATTGTGGCAAGCTGGTCGATAAAAACATAATCTCATTTTTATTTTATTTTGAAGTATCCGTTTTATGTAAGGAAGCTAGGAACATTTTGTGTATGTATTATTTATTTTGATCAACTCTTAGGAGACTTACATAGTCAACAGCTTATTTTAAAAAATATCATTCTACTTTTTGGTAATATTTTTACAAACTTTCTGTAAAGAGGAATGTATAAGATGTGCTAGTCTAATGCATATTTTTTCTCTTTTACATTGTTTATAATATATTTTTCTCAAAATATACTATAGTATAATTTGTGTTTATCACAATTTGGGGATTTCTTCTCCCTTTGATTGTTCTCTCACTTGTTTGGGATCCCCAGTCCCACATTGTTATACAAATGTTCTTTTAAACAATTTTGGGTTTTTGTTATAATTTTTATATTTAATCAATAGTCCACAGAAAACTTATTTTTTGAAAAATATTATTTACTGTTCAGGGCTATTGTTTCTTTTGCTTATTTTTTATCAGCTACTTTTAACCACATCTTTTATTTAATAACTTTTTCCCTCACTGAATTGAAATGCAACTTATCCTACATAATGTCTCTATACTATGTTTGGATCATTTTCCAGACTTTCTGTCCTTTTCAAATAATCCATGCATTATTATTAAAAATACCATCTGATTTAAATAAGGCACTTATAATATATTTTGATATCTTTAAAAAATACACATATTCCATTAAAAAATTGATGTGTCAGAGGATTCTGACTAGAATTTTAATAAATTTATAAGCACATTGAATTCATTAAAATCATGACTTTTCTATTCAGAACTTCTTTTGCTCTATACTCATTGCATAAGAGTGGATAGCTCTCTTTGTCTGCATATAGGTCCTGTATTTGTTCTGTTTAATTTATTTAATGCTATTTCACATATATTTTTCCATTTTCATTAAAATGCATTTTTATTTGAAATTTAAATTTATTCTAGTTTATAAAAAATATTGATTTATATATGCATATAGTATTCAGCCATACTAAAAATATGGAATTCATCATAACATGTTTATAGCAAAATCTTTTCAAAATATGTAAACATAAAATGAAGCTAAACTTATTTTGCTGAACATTTAGTTTTTTTAATTTATTGTATTAGTTAGACCTCTCCAAGGCCATATTGAAAATGTCTACTTATAGTTTTATTTTTGATTTTAATGAAAATAGAAATGAGAAGTTATCATTTTAGTATGCTGACTTTTGAAAATTTTGACCAATAGTCTTCAGAGGGTTCCATTATTTTTTCTATATTCTGATTCTATCCATTTTTAATTAAGATTAACTTTTTTGTATACATGATGTAAATATTACTTTAATGTTCATATAAACAGATAATGTAGTTACATGAAAAGTTTAGAAGTTACATGGATGTGCATGTATAGAAAACTAATCAAAAGAAAATACACATAGGAGAAAAAAATTTTATACAACTTAAGCCAAACCTATTTAGATTTTAACTCAGGATGATAAATCTCTGAACAATCTAAGTGGATAAAGCTTTTGGTCTCCTCAGATGGTTTTTGTGTTGAGGTACAAAATCACTGAGCTTGTGAGTTATTTAAAACATTAAAAGCCACAATACGATTTAAAGTAAATAAAGGTTTATAACCTCATCCCACAAAATAACTCTTAGGTTTTGAGTAATTTTAAGCAGGATTCAACCTTCAGCAACCAGCAGAAGATTCGCCATGCTATTAAAAGGCACTGGAGAATTTTGCTAAGGTTTTAAAAATTTATTTTAGATTTGCTTCCATTATTCTGAGAAGATATTTTTGTATAAAATAATTGAATATTACTGTCTTACTTTCTGTGACAAAATATACTTCAATATATATGTACTTTTTAAAGGAAATTGATTACAAACTCAATATGTTTTTCAAAACTTTACAACTTTTAACTTAAAATTGAAGGACCATGGAAGAATTGTCTCAGCAGAAGAGAGGTAGGTGCTTTTCTCCGTTAGTTTTTTTTTTCAATACCCAGTGTTCTGTCCTCTTTTAAAAATCCCTTCTTGAAACCCTTTCTCAAATTTTTATTACTTTTTCAAAAATGAGATTCTCTAAAGGTGGCTACATTTTAAGTCATACTTCAGCAGAGCAGACGTTTATTAAAGCGTGAGCAGTTTCTCTGAAGAAAGCCCTGGACTCAGTGAAACCATTTTAGTGATCCATCTGGATTGATACTTAGAGACTACAGCTGGATGGAGGAGGTCAAACTGTTTTTAACCCTGTTATACATATCTCTAAGTAAATCACAGATAAGAGCTTTATGAAGAAAATGAGCGCATTGCTATTGGCTAAGTACAATTTTCTTTATTAAGTATAATATAAATATTCAGGGTACTGTAGTTTCCTTCATGTTTAGCCTAATTCCCTGGCTAAGGAAACATGACAAGTTGCAATTTGAAATTTTGAAAACACTGTTTTCACTGGCTTAGGCCACTTTTCTGAACCAATTTTTCTTTTTCTTTTTTTTGATTCAGTGGGTACATGGTCAGGGTTGTTACATTTATTCCTTATTTTATTTTATTTTATTTTTTTGGAGACAGGGTCTCCTCTGTGATATCCGTATTTTCCACTAAGTGTGAAGTGTGTATTACAATAATTTTTCAAGAAAGAGAAAAAAAGTAATTAAGCACTTAAATGATTTTGTTTTTTCTAATTCACAGGTTTGGAAGTTGGAAGAAGAAAAATCAAAATCATTGTTAGTTGTGATGTTTAACAATTACCTAAACAAAATTGTTTACCTTGAGTTTTAACCTCCGTTTCCTGGTACACATAGCAAAGTCAATTACTCATGAACACTTCACATTATTTGATATTCACTCCTCAAAATCTTAACTCTGAATATTCTTCTTTAGAAATAAATGTAATGGCTGGGTGCAGTGATTTATGCCTGTAATCCCAGCACTTTGGGAGGCCTAGGTGGTCAGATCATTTGAGGTTAGGCGTTCGAGACCAGCCTGGCCAATATGGTGAAACCCCATCTCTACAAAAAGTAAAAAAATTAGCTGAGCGTGGTTATGTGCACCTGTAATCACAGGTACTCGTGAGGCTAAAGCAAGAGGATCACTTGAAACTGGGAGGCAGAGGTTGCTGTGAGTGGAGATTGCACCACTGTCTTCCATCCTGGGCAACAGAGTGAGACTCTGTGTCCAAAACAAACAAACAACAACAACAAAAAAATGGAATAAATGTAACAACCCTACCTCTGTACCCACTGAATGAAAAAAGAAGAAGAATTCATTGAAAAAAGTGGCCGAAACCAGGGGAGCACTTTTTTTTTTTTGGTAGAACTATTAAAATGCTGTACTAAGTCAATTGAATAATGTAAAGATAATAGCATATTGCTACTATCATTTGTTACTCTAATTGTTCTACATTTACGGAGTTCTGCCCTGGGTAGTTTTAATAGCAGTTGTTAACCATTGTCATTTATCAGCCACCTTATTACAATTCAAAATGGAATTGTAATTGAAACACTTGAACAAGTTAAAATGGACAATAAACCTACAGTCCAATAGGATTTGCTTAATGAACTTGATGCAATAAAATTTTAATTGTTGTCAAGCATTTGTAGAATATATTGCCCAAAAGTTTTAAGTTTTATAATTAACACATAACAATTCAAGGGGGTAAGTTCACATGAAGAAGCAAGAGGCAAGTGAAAATTAAGCATAGCATTTTTCTTTAGATTATGGAAGTAGTAATGATTTTACTTTTCTTGGATTCTTTAACACTTTTTTTCCTTCCTCCCTGAATCTCTTCCTGTGAGATATAAAATATAGACGAGTAAGTTTTGCTTAACCCAAAACATATTATTCCTTGGTCACCACACCTGAATTTTTATGCTAACAAATGACATCCAAATCATTGGATAATGTATTGCATATATTTTACCACACACCACTTTCACATTTATTAACATATGTGGACTTCAGTTTCCTTGTCAATAAAACAACAGAGGCTATTTATTATGTTGTTGTGAGAATTAAGGCAGATAGTAGGCAAGTAATCTATGTTAATTGTTTATTTTCTTAATTTTTACAGTATCTATTAAACTCATTGAATCATTAACATTTATTAAATTGGAGTACGCATTTTCAGAATGATTGGCAAGAAACTAGTTAATTAACTGGGTAAGGATTTATGTTAGGTAGCTGATGACCAAGAAGGATTGAGAGATAAACTGTGAATCTAAATATTTTTTATCTTTAGAGTGTGAAGTATTAGGTTTGTCCATGTACAGCATTGCAAAATTGCTCCTTGTTAACTGGGTGGAAAGTGAAGTTTATAAGCAGCAAAAGTGTAAGGAATGGCTGTAAGTGAGACAAAAATGTCTGAAAATAAGGTAAATACTAAAAGTTAAAGATATTCATTCATCTGTTCATTCATTATTTAGCAATGCCCTCCACCTTCTTCGTGGAACACAAAAACTCATCTGACCTTAATAATAAGGGAAACATAAATTTTCTTGGGCAAGAAAGGTAAAACAGATAAATACTCAGACTAAGATTTGGGATTATGTTTCTTAAGTACCTCGCTGAATTCTCCATAATCTAGAAAAAAAGACTTTCTTAGAAGGCCGTACTTAATATGTCACTTTTAAGTTAAATTATGCAAAGTATGCCTCTTCACAGAGATACATCTGTATCCTAGCTCCATCTCCTATGGCCAGTAGCAAATGTTGAGGGGTTGTTCAACAATGGACTTTCCATCTCAGTCATTTAGGAGATTCTTTCCATCTCTGACGTTGTCTGCATATGTACTAGTTTTTACTCTTAAACATATGTTTTGGGAAGCATTCATGTCAACACACCGTTTGTTTTTAATATGTTGTGTCTCTGCATATTTATGTACGATATTGTGTAACTTAGTTTTTCAAAGCACTCCCATAGAGAAGGACACTAAGTCTGCTCTCACTTTTTTGGTTGCTACCAATTACTATCTTTAAATATACATCTCTGAGTTCAGATGCAAACATTTCTGTAGGATAGACTTTCAGAAGCAGAAATGCTGATTTCAAAGGTATTTATACTTTAATTTTGTCAGCTACAGTCATATTCCGTTCAAAAGTTATTAGCAGTTCACAGTCCCACAAAGCATATCAGTGCTCATTTCACTAACAACAATATTACTTTAATAATTGCAATCCAATAAACAGAAAATGATTTTAATAGATGCTTAATTTGTGCTTTTGTAATTATCAGTGGCATTAAGCTTTTGTTCATATTTGTTGATTATTTTATTTAATCTTTCATAAATACTATTACAATCATATCCTATATTTTATTTTGCTTTTTTTGTTCTTTTCTTGATATTTAGTACCTTTCTATACAGTTACATATATTATGAAAATATTTTTCTTTGTAAGTCAATAATTATTTTGCGATTTTTATTTTTATCCATTTAAAGCTTTTATGTTTAGATGTTTAATTTAATTCATCTAAAATTATACTTCTGGTTGCCGAAGATAGCATATTATTAGTCAACTGTGCCAGATTTGGTGATCAAATAATTCATTTTTCACCAATAAAAGAAAGGACACTTTTATCACGTACTAATTCCCATGGATTATACATTATGCTACGTCTCTTTAGACATTTATGAATAAAAATTATCTTAATTCATATAGATTTGTGGTTATTTCATAGGTAACTACTCTAGTTAATTTCTGTTTTCCAAGTTTTCATAGTCGTTGGTATTCATTATATATTCCTAGTGAATTTTAGTATAAACTTACTGAATTAGTGGTAAATTATTTTTGATTTATTTAATTTATTTAATTTGTTTGGAAATAATCTGATCATTTCTGTGTGTGGATTCAAAAGATTTGGAATTTTCTCTTGCAGTTAAGTGTGCAAAAGTATTTGCAGGTTTTGCCATTGAAAGTAAGCAAAACCCACAATTGCTTTTGCAGCAACCCAATAGTTTGAAACATATAAATTCTTAACTCTAGTCACCCAACTGTGTTATCCAACACTAGACCTTATTCCTCTTATCTAACTCTATTTCTCTACCCATTATTTCGCCCCTCTTTACTTTTTCTCCCCACTACCCTTCCAAACCTCTGGTACCCACCTTTCTACTCACTAACTCTATGAGATCTTTTTTTCAAACTCCCATTTATAAGTGCGAATGTACATTTGTCTTTCTGTGCTCGGCTTATTTAACTTCACATATCATCCTCCAGACTCATCCATGTTGCCACAAATGACAGAATTTCATTCTTTTTTGTGGTTGAATAATATTCCATTGTATTCTTTATATTCATGTTTACTTCATTCATTTATTGATGAACATTTAGGTTGATTTCAAATCTTGGCTTTTGTGAATAGTGCTGCAATAAACATGGAAAGCAGGTATCTCTTCAATATTCTGATTTCCCTTCTTTTTAATATATTTATATATACCCAGTAGTGGGATTGCTGGATCATATGGTAGTTTTATTTTTAGTTTATTGAGGAACCTCCATTTTGTTTTCTATAATGGGTGTACTAATTTACATTCCCATTAACAGTGTATACGGGTTCCTTTTCCCCCATATCTTTGCAAACATTTATCATTTTACCTTTAGGTAGTATAGGTAGTAGCCATTTTCACCAGTAGAACATAGTATCTCATTGTGGTTTTGATTTGAATTTCCCTGATTATTAGTGATGGTGAACATTTTTTCATGTATCTATTGTCTATTTGCATGCATTCTTTCGAGAAATGTCTAGTTACATCATTTTTAAATTGGATTATTGGTGGGATTTGTTTTGCTATTGAGTTGTTCAAGTTCCTTATATATGCTGGTTATTAATCTCTTGTTGGATAGGTAGTTTGCAAATATTTTCTTCACTTTCTTGATAGTTTCCTTTGCAGCACAGCTTTTTAGCTTAATATTATCCCATTTGTCAATGTTTGCTGTTGTTGCCTGTGCTTTTAAAGTCTCACTGAAAAAATTCTTTGCCCAGACCAATTCTCTGAAGGATTTTTCCAATGTTTTCTTCTAGTAATTTCATAGTTTCAGGTCTTACATTTAAGTTTCTAATTCATTTTGATTTGATTTTTGTATATGGTGAGATATAGGTTCTAGTTTCATTCTTCTGCATGTGAATATCTAGTATTCCCACTAGCATTTATTGAAGAGACTGCCCTTCTCCCAATGTACATCTCATGATTTTCAATGACACTTTATATTTAATTTCTATGGGTATTTCGCAGTTCTTGTGAGGCATGTTGCAAAGTACTAAAGAATGATCTGTGTGCTACAGTGTCTCTTTCTCCTTAGAGGTTAGTTTTCTCATTTGTGGATATTTGCACCTTATTTTATGGCGTGTGTTTCCTCCCAACTATTAGATAGATTTTGATTGTTGGCTCATCTTTTCGTTTATCTCTGTGTGAATATTGCTTCTATTTGTTTTATACTCACCCTGGTGATCGTAGGGGAGAGAAGTGATATTCTACTATGTGAGATAATTGGATTACTTCATATTAGACAATTTTCCTACTACCAAAAATGTTTATTTGGACATGCATTTTAATTTTTTCTACATTATTTCTTAATAGATAGCTTTATTTTGCTTTCAAATGTTTTCTTTTATTCTCAATATTGAAGCACATATAATATAAAAACTACTTTTCATTTTCTTTAATGCTCCTATAAGTACTCTACACAATTTATTCATTTTTTTAAAGAAGATGCACTTCTTTATATTTAATGCTATTTTTAATCCCTTCTATGTTTTGCAAAAAAAACCATTTTTTAAAAAAATTACACTTTAAGTTCTGGGATACATGTGCTAACCATCATCTACATTAGGTATTTCGCTTAATGCTATCCCTCCCCTAAACCCCCAATCCTCACAGGCCCCAATGTGTGATGTTCCCCTCCCTGTGTCCATGTATTCTCATTGTTCAACTCCCACTTATGAGTGAGAACATGCAGTGTTTGGTTTTCTGTTCCTATGTTAGTTTGCTGAGAATGATGATTTCCAGCTTCATCCATGTCCCTGCAAAGGACATGAATTCATCCTTTTTATGGCTGCATAGTATTCTATGGTGTATATGTGTCACATTTTCTTTATCCAGGCTATCATTGATGAGCATTTGGGTTGGTTCCAAGCCTTTGCTATTGTGAACAGTGCTGCAATAAATATACGTGTGCATGTGTCTTTATAGTAGAATGATTTATAATCCTTTGGGTATATACCCAGTAATGGGATCGCTGGATCAAATGTTATTTCTGGTTCTAGATCCTCGAGTAATCGTCACATTGTCTTCCACAATGGTTGAACTAGTTTACACTCCCACCAACAGTGTAAAAGTGTTCCTATTTCTTCACATCCTCTCCAGCATCTGTTGTTTCCTGACTTTTTAATGATCACTATTCTAACTGTCATGAGATGGTATCTCATTTTGGTTTTGATTTGCATTTCTCTAAAGAACAGTGATGATGAGCTTTTTAAAAAATGTTTGTTGGCCACATAAATGTCTTATTTGAGAATATCTGTTAATATCCTTCGTTCACTTTTTGATGGGGTTGCTTTTCTCTTGTAAATTTGTTTAAGTTCCTTGTTAGCCCTTTGTCAGGTGGATCGATTGCAAACATTTTCTCCCATTCTAAAGGTTGCCTGTTCACTCTGATGATAGTTTATTTTGCTGTGCAGAAGCTCTTTAGTTTAATTAGATCCCATTTGTCTATTTTGGCTTTTATTGTCATTGCTTTTGGTGTTTTAGTCATGAAGTCTTTGCCCATGCCTATGTCTTGAATGGTATTGCCTATGTTTTCTTGTAGGGTTTTTATGGTTTTAGGTCTTACATTTAAGGCTTTAATCTGTCTTGAGTTAATTTTTGTATAAGTTGTAAGGAAAGGGTCCGGTTTCAATTTTCTGCATATGGCTAGCCAGTTTTCCCAACACAATTTATTAAACAGGGAATCCTTTCCCCATTGCTTGTTTTTGTAAGGTTTGTCAAAAATCAGATGGTTGTATATTTGTGGCATTATTTCTGAGGCCTCTGTTATGTTCCATTGGTCTATATGTCTGTTTTGGTACCAGTATCATGCTGTTTTGGTTACTGTAGTATAGTTTCATCTGTTCCTTTTCTCATTTCAGAAATGAGATTCAAATTATACTTTAGTATGGTTTGAAGTCAGGTAGCGTGATGCCTCCATCTTTGTTCTTTTTGCTTAGAATTGTCTTGGCTATATGGGCTCTTTTTTGGTTCCATATGAAATTTAAAGTCTTTTTTTTCTAATTCTGTAAAGAAAGTCAATGATAGCTTGATGGGGATAGCATTGAATCTATAAATGACTTTGGACAGTATGGCTATTTTCATGATTATTGATTCTTCCTATCCATGAGCATAGAATGTTTTTCTATTTTTTGCATCCTCTTTTATTTCCCTGAACAATGGGTTGTAGTTCTTCTTGAAGAGGTCTTTCACATCCCTTGTCCCAGAGGGGCACCTGCCAGATGCCAGGGAAATTTATAGCACTAAATGCCCACAAGAGAAAGAAAGAAAGATCTAAAATCAACACCCTAACATCACAATTAAAAGAACTAGAGAAACAAGAGCAAACAAATTAAAAAGCTAGCAGAAGACAAGAAATAACTAAGAACAGAGGAGAAATGAAGGAGATAGAGACACGAAAAACCCTTCAAAAAAATCAATGAACCCAGGAGCTGGTTTTTTGAAAAGATCAACAAAATAGATAGACTGCTAGCTAGACTAATAAAGAAGAAACAAGAGAAGAATCAAATACAGCCCTGCTGGGAAGTGTCTACCAGTCAGGAGGCACAGGTGTCAGGGACCCACTTGCGGAGGCAGTCTGTCCCTTACTATCTTCAGAGCTGGCGGGCAGAAACTTTTAAGTCTGCTGAAGCTGCGTCCGCAGCTGTCCCTTTCCCCAGGTGTTCTGTCCCAGGGAGATGGGAGTTTTATCTATAAGCCCCTGACTGGGGCTGCTGCCTTTCTTTCAGAGATGCCCTGCCCAGAGAGGAGGAACCTAGAGAGGCAGTCTGGCTACAGTGGCTTTGTGTAGCTGCTGTGGGCTTCCAGCAGTTGGAACTTCTTAGTGTCTTTGTTTACACTGTGAGGGGAAAACCACCTACTCAATCCTCAGTAATGGCGGATGCCTCTCCCCCCGCACCAAGCTCAAGCCCTTCAGACGGCTGTGCTGGCAGTGAGAATTTCAAGCCAGTGGCTCTTAGCTTGCTGGGCTCCATGGGGGTGGGATCCACTGAGCTAGACCCCTTGGCTCCCTGGCTTCAGCCCCCTTTCCAAGGGAGTGAATGATTCTATTTCACTGGCTTTCCAGGCACCACTGGGTATGAACAAAAACTCCTGCAGCTAGTTCGGTGTCTACCCAAATAGGTGCCATGTTCTGTGCTTGACACCCAGGACCCTGGTGACATAGGCACCCAAGGAAATCTGGTCTGTGGGTTGAGAAGACCGTGGGAGAAGCATAGTATCTGGGCCGGAGTGAACCTTTCTTCATGGCAATCTCTCATGGCTTCCCTCAGCTAGGGGAGGGAGCTCCCCGACCCCTTGTACTTCCCAGGTGAGGCGATGCCCCAACTTGCTTCTACTCGCCCACTGTGGGCAGTACCCACTGTCTAATAAGTCCCAATGAGATGAGCTGGGTACCTTAGTTGGAAATGCAGAAATTACCTGCCTTCTGCATTGATCTCACTGGGAGCCTCAGACCGGAGCTGTTCCTATTCAGTCATCTTCAGAGCCACTAAAGGTTTAAAGGCTTCATGTTTTCTTTGGTTTATTTTGTACTGCTCTAAGTACATTTTAGCCTGAGTTTTTAATGCATATTTTGGACGACTTTTATTTAGATTCCATTTTATTTTACCCTTCATCATTACAGCTCTAACAACCGTTCACTATTTATCAGATGATATAAGAAACTTATTTCTCAGAGACGAGATTTGAGGACTGCATTATGTGGATTTTTATTGCCAATTTAGGCAATTAGTAGTGAGAAGAGAACTAACCTGGGTTTATGGGATATTCTGAGAAAGTCATTTACTATACAGTGAAACTGCTGTAGCAGAGGCAAATTTTGAATATGTTCTTTTTTTTTTTTCCTAGTCAAGGTATAGGCTTAGATGTTGTTATCCAATTTTGGCTTTTTAAAAATTGTATACTCAGGAAAATGAGTAGATGTATTGATATTTTACCCTCTGGCAACCAAAGCACTTCTGTGCTAGGATAAATGTGTGATAGCAGTCAGAAACTATAAATGAGAGTTTCTGTGCCTACAAGTTCTCTTTTGGTGGAGCTGCACACCCAGCAGAGCACATCTGTTACTGGTTTACAAAGTCAACATCACCACAAATGTGCTTTGTTTATCCTTCCTTTGTCTCCATCTGTCACACGTAAAAAAAAGTTAAGATGTCTATCTTTGCGGGAAAGTGGTGTCCTTGACTGGAATAATCCAAATGACATGACTACATTAGTTAGGTGCTGAGTTCTACTCTTCATTGGTTTAATACTTGTTGTGCTTATGCTTAGTTTTTCATACTTGACACAGTAAACTCTGAGAGCTTCTGATCTAAATAAAACAGTCTAAAAATAGATTCAGCTTTTATTTCCTCGATTCACCTTTTCCTCTACCTCTTGTTTCTCAAATAGCAGTCCTTAGAGTTATTCTGCATGAGTCTCTTTACTTTCTTCCACAGCACACTCAGGTATACACACTTTGTTTCTTGACCTAACCCTTTCAATCATATGCCATCTATAATGTATTGAGAAAATACACACATACACAAACACACACAGTAACAGGGAAATTGTCTAATAATAAAGGGCAATAAGTCAAAGGTGAGATAATGAATACGTTTTATATCACATGTGCACAAAAAAATAAAGAAAGGAAAAATGAATAAAGACATGTTTGTAAAGCAGAGATAGGGCCAGGTGCGGTAGCTCATGCATGTAATCCCAGCACTTTGGGAGGCTGAGGCGGGTGAATGATGAGGTCAGGAGATTGAGACCATCCTGGCTAACATGGTGAAACCCTGTCTCTACTAAAAATACAAAAAATTAGCCGGGCCAGATGGAGATCGCCTGTAGCCCCAGCTACTCGGGAGGCTGGGGCAGGAGAATGGTGTGAACCCGGGGCGTGGAGCTTGCAGTGAGCTGAGATTGTGCCACTGCACTCCAGCCTGGGCGACAGAGTGAGACTCCGTCTCGAAAAAAAAAAAAAAAAAAAAAAAAAGCAGAGATAGATACACAGATGACAGGGGATGAATGCAAATGGATTTGAAAAATCTTTGTGGGATGACTGAAATGTTCCAAAATTAGATTTCAGTGATATTTGCACATCACTGTAAATCGACTAAAAAGAATTAATGTTTATACTTAAAATGGCTGACCTTTATGGCATGCAAATTATTCCTTAATACATCTCTTTTTAAAAGATTATTTGACATCTTGCAATTAATATTTTAAAAATAATAAATCTATTCATTAAAGGCATTTATTGAATGCATAGTTCATGCCAAACCCTGTGCCAACAGTTTTAGTCTTAGATAAGAATAAAAGTGGTTATTGACTTAAAAGTTTTCAGTACAACAGAAGATTACTGATGAGCCTATCAAAAATATTCCCTAATTTTATTTTTATTTTTTTAATCAAGTATTTCCATTTACTTATTTTCACCTCTGGTGAAATTCCTCACATGTTGTACACGTTTTCCACATTTTCTATTACCTTTAACATATTAATCATCATTATTTTAAATTTCCTTGCTGATAGTTCCAGCATCTGAGTCATGTCTGAGTCAGGTCCTATTGATTGTTTTGTCTATTGATAGTAGATTTTCCTTTATGTTTTCCTCCTTGATTTTGTATCTCTCTGAAAATTTTTGTTGATAGTCAGATATTGTGTATATTTGTGCTTGAAAATGGACATGTCTTTTTTCTGCTATGTCTTTAAAAGGTGAGGCATACAGATTTGAGTTCAATCATGAGTTGAGCTATGAGTTAGTTATGTTGTTTTGATGGGTTCCTCCAATAAACTAGTAGCTTCAAATTCTAACATTATATTGTTCCTGGAGTGGTATGTGTTTATCACATAATTTTTCTTATAGTCACTTTCACCTCCAGCTTGTGACCATCCCTTTGAGCTTATAACTAAGAGAGAGTCTCTCTTTATGCTCTTGTCCCCTTTTTAGCAGTAAACTGTTGTTGCTTGTTTTTTCGGTGCTTGCTAGTATGGCAGGGTAAGACAAAGAGGCTCTCTGTTGTCATGTTTCAGCCTCAGGCTTAGGAAGGTCCTAAATCTTGGAAGAGATACTTTTTCAGTAATCTTGAGTGGCCCCCAGCGACAGGGTATCTCTAATAGTATCTACTCGATATGGTATTCTTTTTCTTACCCGGGGGTAGATATTTTTCTTCCCTGTTCTCTTTTTTGTTCCTGGAGGTGGTAATGTTTTCTTTTCTTCCCCAACAAAACTAAAACTTTTGATCTATATTCTACTAGTAGAAGAATATATGTAAGATATCTTATTTTTATCATTATGATATCCACTATTTTCTTCAAACTTCTTTATAGAGAGAAACGTTTTCTAATCTTTTGCTGTAAGTACAGTAATCTCTTGGATTCTCAGTCATTCAGGGTTGGCTCCAGGACCCCCACAGATGACAAAATCTATGGATGGCCAAGTCTCCTCCTAGTAAGCCCTCAGTATCAGCAGGTCCCTGCATCTGCAGATTCAACCATGACTGAAAAGTTGGCCATCTGTATCCACAGGTTTTTCACTGGCAAGTACAAAGGGCTGATTCTACCATGTGACGATCCATAGAGAAGAGTACATGAATGGATGCCAACTTCACTTTTGCCTGCAACTCCCTGGGGTTCTGTACTCTCATTATTGCTTCTATTTGGCTTTTGGTAATTTGGTAAAAAAATAAATAAATAAAAATTTACTGAATTATTTCTAGTTGTTCATATGGCAGCCTCTCTTCCTCTCATGTTTGTCTCATGTGAATCAGTATTGATGTCCCCATCTCTCCCTAGAGGTACGTATCTTTAATATCAGGGTGGGTGGCTACCCTGATACCTCAGCTTTCTGGGTGCACTGAAAAAAGAAAAATTAAAGGATATTCAGCAGAGTACATTATCTAGCTGAATATGAAGTCCTTGAAACTGTTTTGCCATTACTAGACATGATGTATACCATTCTCTAGCAGTTCTTAGTCTTTTGAGTATAAAATCTATACTATATATAGTTAAAACTATATGTAAAACTTTATATAACATATATAAACCAGATATATAATAGTTTCTATAAAAGCTATACTATATATACTTTTTATAGTATAAAAATGTTATATGATAGCACTCCTTAGTGTTGTAATCAAAGCTATGGTTTTTCTTGGTTGATATTTTGAAATAATAGCACAAAAGAAAATTGTGGTGGGAGAAAATTAACTATGACTAACTGTAGTCTAGGGAAAAAAGTAAAAGAAGAAAGAAGTTGCTTAGAAATTAGGAAATAAATAGAAATATGAAAAGATTAGGCAAAAGTCAAGATTGAAAAGCAGATGCATATATAGAGAAGACACAACGTTAGAAAACCCAGTGGACAATATTTGTTGGGATAGGTAAAAAATGTGTAAGTTAAAGATCTTATTCACAGATGTGTTTGATTTTTATGATCTCGAGTACTGTTTTGGGTATAAATTTAGCTAAAGTTGAGTGCAGGGTAACATCTTGGGGATTAAGAAGTTCTAGGTATTTGGCCAGGTATGATGGCTCACGCCTGTAATCCCAGAACTTTGGGAGGCCAAGGAGGGCAGATCATGAGGTCAGGAGATTGAGACCATCCTGGCTAGCACAGTGAAACCCCATGTCTACTAAAAATACAAAAAATTAGCTGGGTGCGGTTGTGGATGCCTGTAATCTCAGCTACTCAGGAGGTTGAAGTAGGAGAATCGCTTGAACTCGGGAGGCAGAGGTTGCAGTGAGCCGAGATCGTGCCACTGCACCCCAGCCTGGGCAACAAGAGTGAGACTCCATCTCCATTAGGAGATATACCTAATGTAAATGACGAGTTAATGGGTACAGCACACCAACATGGCACATGTATACATATGTAACAAACCTGCACGTTGTGCACATGTACCCTAGAACTTAAAATATAATAAAAATAAACTAATTAACTAATTAGATAAAAACAACTAAGTTCTAGGTATTTGTAGAGTTAAGTAGAGAATGAATGGTGTGCCTAGACAATTGTACATTCTAAACATCAACAAACCTAGGATAGAGAATGAGTGCTGAAAGCCAGGCATTAAAATCATGAGCAAACAATTTTGGAGTGAGAGTGATATTAACAATACAAGGAATAAAGTGATTTGGTTTGCTGACTTGAGTCATAAGATCAGGAGAGTGCTATGGAATTGGGAGTTCTGAATCAACAGAATGTTATTCATCTGGTTTTTATGAGTGTCATGCTTGAAATAATGAGTAATTCTGTCAAGAGGGTTTGAGAGAAGTGAAATTTCAAGGGAGGAATTAAGTTTTGATAGAATTTCTTCAACTTTGGAATCAAAAGCAAACCAGCGAACTTTCCCCCGGATAGGTTACATGAAGTGTCAAGGTCTCTGCATTTTCTTATAACACAGAAAGATGGGAAAAATAAATGTAGGAACAACAAAAATATTTAACTCAATATTAGCGAATTGAAGTTTATTCAATGATTAATAATGGGGATAAAAATAATTTAAAGGTAAGAAAAAATAACTAACAAATTAATTGGAGTTGTACCATGTGTGAGAAAATACTTTCAAAAGGCAACAGGGAACTCATGTGTATGCAAAGTGCATTCTGCTCATGTCGTCAAATAGAATAGAACAAAATCCATAAATTTAAAACTGTGAGTATATTTTAACTAAACATGAAGAATAATCTTCTAAGGGTGAATTGCCTAACAATTAAAATAAATGTCTTAAAATTTCCTTGCTGTGTATTAATACATTTTGGGCAAGTACTTGTTAACTGTTAACTTGTGGAAAGAGAGGCAAGATTTGAATTTGGTAATTAATTTTCAGATAAAATGACAGAGTATTAAAGTATTTATGACCATATTGCCAATTAGTAGTTGGTATTTTGCCTCTAATTCTAGTAAGTAGCCTTACATTTTATATACATTATTATATTGCACAAATATATTATGGATAGAGTCTTATATTACAAGGCAAATATCTACAAATAAAGCAATTTTGCCTGTCATTTTAATATACTGAAAGCACAGTGGAATTTCCTGTTGTGTTTTCTTACAATGTAATTTTAGCATAACCTTGGATCATTAGGACATCCATCAAGAACAGGACGATAATTGCTCTGAGCTCCAACTCATTAGGTCATCAGTTCTGACTAATCAGATTGTTTTTGTAAAAAATATTTTGCTGATGAGCATTGAACATTACTTTTTATTGACCATGATGGAATATTTATGTAATTACAACTTAATCTAAAATGTCACCTACAATTTTCTGTAACATAATCTATTCTCTTCTTGAATAATGCAATGCTTTGAAAACTAAACTTTATAATTCAACTAAATACTGCATTTCAACGTTTTATTTACCCTTGAATGTTTTGGTTCAGGTTAGTGACCATGAGGCTCTATTTCTGTACAACTGAGCATGTTCGCACGACGACGTCTATGTTATCAGTTCAACCATCGATATTTGAAATAAAGATAGTTAATACAGTTTGGTTTCAACAAGTTCTCAAATTATGCTAGGTAAATTTACTGATGATTTATTTAAACATGAATATCAAATCCAAGTATTCCAGAGTGATATAATCAACATGTTAAATGTCCCTATAAGATGGGTGTAGTGCACATAAAAGTCAGAAATCTAGTACATTTGAGTTTAACACATATGTACTTGTTAGGTTTTACTATCAAAATTTTATTGACATTGAGGGTAATTTTGCCAAAACAAATAGCCCACTCTTTCTTATTTTTTTTTAAATTTTTAAAAACTATACTTTAAGTTCTAGGGTACATGTGCATAACGTGCAGGTTTGTTACATATGCATATATGTGCCATGTTGGTGTGCTGCACCCGTTAACTTGTTATTTACATTAGGTATATCTCCTAATGCTATCCCACCCCCTCCCTCCACACCACAACAGGCCCTGGTGTGTGATGTTCCCCTTCCTGTGTCCAAGTGTTCTCATTGTTCAATTCCCACCTATAAGTGAGAACATGCAGTGTTTGGTTTTTTGTCCTTGCGATAGTTTGCTGAGAATGATGATTTCCAGCTTCATCCATGTCCCTATAAAGGACATTAACTCATTGGTTTTTATGGCTGCATAGTATTCCACGGTGTATATGTGCCACATTTTCTTAATCCAATCTATGATTGATGGACATTTGGGTTGGTTCCAAGTCTTTGCTATTGTGAATAGTGCCACAATAAACATACGTGTGCATGTGTCTTTATAGTAGCATGATTTATAATCCTTTGGGTATATACCCAGTAATGGATATATACCCAGTAATGGATATGGCTGGGTCAAATGGTATTTCTAGTTCTATCATCACTGGCCATGAGAGAAATGCTCATCATCACTAGCCCACCCTTTCTTGACCAAAGAAGGTTTAGGTGGTAAATAGTACCTAAATTATATTTGGATATTTTTCATGTCAACATATAATTGGCACTGTTTAAGTGGGTGTTATACTAAAGGAGAAATAGTTAAGGTAATACAATCATATACTGTAGTTGGACATATAAATCAGTAAAGGAATTTATCTAAATCTAAACAATCAACTGTATACAGATTCTTTATGATTTTTAGGGAGCTGAAATTTTATAAATTTGTATACACAAGAGTATACACAAATTATTTTACATTTGCTTTTACATTTTTGTCTCTTGTGTATACAAATTGCTTTTACGTTATTTTCTTGTGTACACAAATATATGAATTGCTTTTACATTTTTATTTCTTGTGTATCCAAATACATGATATTTATTTTTCATATTTTTTATTATTTTGAAAAATAAGTATGGGGGTGCTAAGACAGTTCACAGAATCCAAGTAAAAGTTTAAAACACCAGAATAAGTCAAAGGTATAATACAAGGTAATACCTCTTATTTTATTGATCAGAGTTAATGCACTTCCCTATTAGAGGGGTGTCTGGTGTTAACATGACTCCTAACTCCCAGCCTCATGTGGATCAGCATGAGACAAAAACCCGGAGCTAAGTCAGCCGTTCCAGTGCACATGCAGTGTGGAGGCAAAGTTGTTACAAGACTCAAAAAACTTGGCAGGTACTTCAGACAGTGAGTGTCATCATTTTACTTATTTATTTATTCATTTATAATGTAAGTTGCTATATATAGCTAGACATGTATTAGTACAAGTAATGTGTGCCTTAGGTTATGCACATTGCTAATTATTAAATAGCAAATATCAATGATTCGCCATGTGAATCAATTTGAATGTGGCTAAATTCTTCCATTACAGATGTAACCCTATCCTATATTGTTTAAATACATTTCTTGCTTGACTCCTCTTTTTAAAATTGTTCCACAAATATATATATATATAACACTAAATAATATTGTAGTCTTTTGAATTTTTAAACTATAGATGTACCCGTTTCTCTGTGTTTGTTTCTTTTCTCCAAAATTGCACCTATTAGTGATTCATCTGTGTTGTTGTGTATACCTATTAAGGCTTTAATTACTCAACAAATGTTTTGCAAAATGACTTTACTGGTTTTCACTTTCACCAGACATGTTCTTGTTGCTCTATCTCCTAACACTTGACATTATCAGACTTTTTCCTTTTAGCCTATTTACCATTCTTTCTATAGAAAAACTAAACACTAAACCCAAGCTTGTTGGGATCTGCTGTTCCTCTAGAGGAAAAGTAGTTTCAGCATCCTAGTGCCTCACATCAAAATCTTGACTCTAATTCTGCATTATATTTTTGTTTTCTTCCTTAGTTTAATCGTTCTTAGTATTTTGTCAATTCTTTAATGACATTAAGAACTTGGTTTTTCAAAACATCCCTATCATTTCAAAAAATTTTTCTTATTTGCAGGTTCATCCAAATTACCCACACTGCCATTGCTAGAAATAGAAGTGTAGGCCTTCAGTTTTCATAGCCAATGTTGTCTCATTATTGGAAGTGGTATGATTGTCAATCATGTAGCTTGTGCATTTTTCTTGAATCTTCTATTTAGCATGTACAACAAGGGTCTTTTAAATTCTTCTTACATTACTTTTTATAACAGCTTAATTGGGATTAATTCAAACACCATAAAATTCACCCATTTAAAGTGCATAATTCAATGGTTTTTGGCGGATTCATGGTATTGTGCAATCATCACCATTATTTATTTAGAGTATTTTCGTCACCTCCTTCCAAATACCCTTTTCCCATTCGTAGTCACTCCTCATTTCCCTCTGGCCCCAAACCCTGGCAACTACTAATTTCCATGCTGTCTCTACATATTTGCCTATTCTGGAAATTTTACATGAACAGAATTGTAAAATATGTGGTCTTTTTATCTGTTCTTTTATGTAGCAAAATGATTTCAAGTTTCATCCATGTTGTAGTAAGTGTCAATAGTCCATTGTACGGGTGTACCCTGTTTTTAATCCATTCATCAGTTTTTCCAACTTTTTGGCTATTTCAAATAATGAAGCTGTGAACATTCCTGTACAAGTTTCTGAAGGTTTATATTGATTTTTAGATTTTGATTCTCCCCAAATCTATAGACATTCAAAATTAGCTTTTAGCTATGTTTCCTTTTATACGTACCCTTTGAATCAAATACACCCTTTGATACCTTTACATTCTCAAACACATTATTTTCTTAGATATTAATGTTATTTTCATTACAGTTTAATTACACTATCTAAAAGTGAGTTGTCCTCTCATTTGCTGTTCTCTACACTTTTAATGCAGCAAAAAGATAAGACTGTCTTGATCGTTCTCTTTATTTCCTCTTTTCCCTCTCCCTCTCTCCCTTATTGTCTCTCTCTCTCTCTCTTTCTCTGTGACCTTTTCCCACCCCCAATATATACACATTCTTTAGCTCTTAGTTCACTGCCTTGTGCTACTGTCGTTTGCAGTGAAAATTAGGTGCTGTCTGTAATTCAAATGTACCATAGCTGTTTCTTTTATTTTTTCTTCTATTTATTTATTTTTTGAGACGCAGTCTTGTGCTGTCGCCCAGGCTGGAGTGCAATGGCGTGATTCTTGCCTCACTGCTTCCCGGGTTCAAGCAATTGTCCTGCCTCAGCCTCCCGAGTAGCTGGGACTAAGGCATATGCCACCGCACCTGGCTATTTTTCTTTTTCTTTTTTTTGGGGGGGGATTTTTAGTACAGATGGGCTTTCACCATATTGGTCAGACTGATCTTGAACTCCTGACTTAAAGCAATCCACCCGCCTTGACCTCCCAAAGTGCTGGGATTGCAGGCGTGAGCCACCGCGCCCGGCTGGCCATTTCTAACTCATTGATTAACTCTCCAGTATGAGAGGGGATATTTCTCTTCCCAGAGGAAACCCTATCATTCCAGAGGTTTGCCCTGGGGGAGAGGATCATCCCTGCTGTATTTCCTGTCTCTCCTGGTGATAGCTGCTTTGCTGCTGCACATCACTAGCACTCCCCAACAGCTGCTGGGAGGAAGTCCTGCAGCTATTAACTCTTTTATGATGATGATGATGATGATTATTATACTTTAAGTTCTAGGGTACATGTGCACAACGTGCAGGTTTGTTACATATGTATACATGTGCCATGTTGGTGTGCTGCGCCCATTAACTTGTCATTTACATTAGGTATATCTCCTAATGCTATACCCCCCTCCCCGTCTCTCCACCCCACAACAGGCCCCGATGTGTGACGTTCCCCTTCCTGTAACCAAGTGTTCTCATTGTTCAATTACCACCTATGAGTGAGAACATGCGGTGTTTGTTTTCTTGTTCTTGTGATAGTTTGCTGAGAATGATGGTTTCCAACTGCATCCATGTTCCTACAAGGGACATGAACTCATCGTTTTTTATGGCTGCATAGTATTCCATGATGTATATGTGCCACGTTTTCTTAATCCAGTCTATCATTGATGGACAAGTGGGTTGATTCCAAGTCTTTGCTATTGTGAATAGTGCCACAATAAACATACGTGTGCATGTGTCATTATAGCAGCATGATTTATAATACTTTGGGTATATCCCCAGTAACAGGATGGCTGGGTCAAATGGTATTTCTAGTTCTAGATCCTTGAGGAATCACCACACTGTCTTCCACAATGTTTGAACTAGTTTACATCCCCACCAACAGTGTAAAAGTGTTCCTATTTCTCCACATCCTCTCCAGCACCTGTCGTTTCCTAACTTTTTAATAATCGCCATTGTAACTGGTGTGAACTGGTATCTCATTGTGGTTTTGATTTGCATTTATCTGATGGCCATTGATGAGCATTTTTTCATGTGTCTGTTGGCTGCATAAATGTCTTCTTTTGAGAAGTGTCTGTTCGTATCATTTGCCCACTTTTCGATGGGGTTGTTTGATTTTTTCTTGTAAATTTGTTTAAGTTCTTTGTAGATTCTGGATTTTAGCCCTTTGTCAGATTGGTAGATTGCAAAACCTTTCTCCCATTCTTTAGGTTGCCTGTTCACTCTGATGGTAGTTTCTTTTGCTGTGCAGAAGCTCTTCAGTTTAATTAGATGCCATTTTTCAATTTTGGCTTTTGTTGCCATTGCTTTTGGTGTTTTACACATGAAGTCCTTGCCCATGCCTATGTCCTGAATGGTATTGCCTAGGTTTTCTTCTAGGGTTTTTATGGTTTTAAGTCTAACATTTAAGGCTTTAATCTATCTTGAATTAATTTTTGTAGAAGGTGTAAGGAAGGGATCCAGTTTCAGCTTTCTACATATGACTAGCCTGTTTTCCCAGCACCATTTATTAAATAGGGAATCCTTTCCCCATTTCTTGTTTTTGTCAGGTTTGTCAAAGATCAGATGGTTGCAGATGTGTGGTATTATTTCTGAGTGCTCTGTTCTGTTCCATTAGTCTATATCTCTGTTTTGGTACCAGTACCATGCTGTTTGGATTACTATAGCCTTGTAGCATAGTTTGAAGTCAGGTAGCTTGATGCCTCCAGGTTTGTTCTGTTGGCTTAGGATTGTGTTGGCAATGTGGGCTCTTTTTTGGTTCCATGTGGACTTTAAAGTAATTTTTTCGAGTTCTGTGAAGAAAGTCATTGGTAGCTTGATGGGGATGACACTGAATCTATAAATTACTGTGGGCAATGTGGCCATTTTCATGATATTGATTCTTCCTATCCATGAGCATGGAATGTTCTTCCATTTGTTTGTGTGCTAGTTTATTTCATTGAGCAGGCGTTTGTAGTTCTCTTTGAAGAGGTCCTTCACATCCCTTGTAAGTTGGATTACTAGGTATTTTATTCTCTTTGAAGCAATTGTGAATGGGAGTTCACTCATGATTTGTCTGTCTGTTGTTGGTGTAGAGGAATGCTTGTGATTTTTGCACATTGATTTTGTGTCCTGAGACTCTGCTGAAATTTCTTATCAGCTTATGGAGATTTTGGGCTGTGATGATGGGATTTTCTAAATATACAGTCATGTCATCTGCAAACAGGGACAGTTTGACTTCCTCTTTTCCTAATTGAATATCCTTTATTTCTTTCTCACGCCTGATTTCCCTGACCAGAATTTCCAACACTGTGTTGAATAGGAGTGGTGAGAGAGGGCATCCCTGTCTTGTGCCAGTTTTCAAAGGGAATGCTTCTAGTTTTTGCCCATTCAGTATGATATTGCCTGTGGGTTTGTCATAAATAGCTCTTATTATTTTGAGATATGTCCCATCAATACCTAATTTATTGAGAGTTTTTAGCATGAAGGGCTGTTGAATTTTGTCAAAGACCTTTTCTGCATCTATTGAAATAATCATGTGGTTTTTGTCTTTGGTTCTGTTTATATGTGGATTACGTTTATTGATTTGTGTATGTTGAACCCGACTTGTATCCCAGGGGTGAAGCCAACTTGATCATGGTGGATAAGCTTTTTGATGTGCTGCTGGATCCAGTTTGCCAGTATTTTATTGAGGATTTTTGCATCAATGTTCATCAGGGATATGGGTCTAAACTTCTCTTTTTTTGTTATGTCTCTGCTAGGCTTTGGTATCAGGATGATGCTGGCCTCATAAAATGAGTTAGGGAGGATTCTCTCTTTTTCTATTGATTGGAATAGTTTCAGAAGGAATGGTACCAGCTCCACGTTGTACCTCTGGTAGAATTCGTCTGTGAACCCTTCTGGTCCTGGACTTTATTTGATTGGTAGGCTCTTAATTATTGCCTTAGTTTCAGAGTCTGTTATTGGTCTATTCAGGGATTCAGCTTCTTCCTGGTTTAGTCTTGGGAAGGTGTATGTGTCCAGGAATTTATTCATTTCTTCTAAATTTTCTAGTTTATTCATGTATAGGTGTTTCTAGTATTCTCTGATGGTAGTTATATCTCTGTGGGATCGGTGGTGATATCCCCTTTATGATTTTTTTATTGCATCTCTTTGATTCTTCTCTCTTTTCTTCTTTATTAGTCTTTGTTGCGGGAAGTCACGGACCCTGAACAGAGGGACTGGCTGAAGCCATGGCAGAAGAATGTAAATTGTGAAGATTTCATGGACATTTATCACTTCCCCAATCAATACTCTTATAATTTCCTATGCCTATCTTTACTTTAATCTCTGAATCCCGTCATCTTCGTAAGCTGAGAATGTATGTTGCCCAAGGACCCTGTGATGATTGGTTTAACTGCACAAATTGTTGTTAAAGCATGTATGTTTGAACAATATGAAATCTGGGCACCTTGAAAAAAGAAAAGGATAACAGCGATGTTCAGGGAACAAGGGAGATAACCTTAAAGTCTGGCTGCCTGGGGACTGGGCAGGACAGAGTCATATTTCTCTTATTACCAAAAACAGGTAAGAGAAATATCACTGAATTCTTTCCCCAGTAAGGAATGTTAATAATTAACAGTCCTGGGAAAAGAATGCATTCCCAGGGGGGACTCTAAAATGGCCACTCTGGGGATGTCTGTCTTATACGGTTGCAGAAAAGGGATGAAATAAACCTGGTCTCCTGTAGTGCTCCTAGGCCTATTAAGACAAGGAAATTCCTACCTACTAAATTTTAGTCAGACTGGTTGTCTGCTCTCAAACCCTGTCTCCTGATAAGATGTTACCAATGACAATGCGTGCCCAAAACTTCATTAGCAATTTTAATTTTGTCCAGATGCTCTGCCCCCATTTGCCTTGTGATATTTTATTGCCTTGTGAAGCATGTGATCTCTGTGACCCACATCCTATTCGTACACTCCCTCCCCTTTGAACATCACTCATAAAAACTTGCTAGTTTTGCTGCTTGAGGGGCATGATGGGACCTGCCAACATGTGATGTCTCCCCCAGACACTCAGCTTTAACATTTCTCTCTTTTGTACTCTTTCCCTCTATTTCTCAGACCGGCCGACACTTAGCGAAATAGAAAAGAACCTACGTGAAATATTGGGGGTGGTTCCCCCGATAAGTCTTACTAGTGGTCTATCTCCAGCAAACTCAAACAGACCTGCAGCTGAGGGTCCTGACTGTTAGAAGGAAAACTAACAAACAGGAAGGACATCCACATCAAAATTCAATCTGTATGTCACCATCATCAAAGACCAAAGGTAGATAAAACCACAAAGATGGGGAGAAACCAGTCTAGAAAAGCTGAAAATTCTAAAAATCAGAGCACCTTTTGTCCTCCAAAGGAACTCAACTCCTTGCCAGCAACGGAACAAAGCTGGATGGAGAATGACTTTGATGAGTTGAGAGAAGAGGCTTCAGACAATCGGTAATAACAAACTTCTCCAAGCTAAAGGAGGACGTTCAAACCCATTGCAGAGAAGCTGAAAACCTTAACAAAAGATTAGACAAATGACTACCTAGAATAACCAGTGTAGAGAAGACCTTAAATAACCTGGTGGAGCTGAAAACCATGGCATGAGAACTATGTGATGCATGCACAAGCTTCAGTAGCTGATTTGATCAACTGGAAGAAAGGGTATCACTGATTGAAGATTAAATGAATGAAATGAAGTGAGAAGAGAAGTGTAGAGAAAAAAGAGTACAAAGAAAGTAACAAAGCCTTCAAGAAATATGGGACTTTGTGAAAAGACCAAATCTACATCTAATTGGTGTACCTGAAAGTGACGGGGAGAATGGAACCAAGTTGGAAAAAACACTGCAGGATATTATCCAGGAGAACTTCCTCAACCTAGCAAGGCAGGGCAACATTCAAATTCAGGGAATACATAGAATGCCACAAAGTTACTCCTCGAGAAGAGCAACTCCAAGACACATAACTATCAGACTCACCAAAGTTGAAATGAAAGTAAAAATGTTAAGGGAAGCCAGAGAGAAAGGTTGGGTTACCCACAAAGGAAAGCCCATCAGACTAACAGCGGATCTCTCGGCAGAAACTCTACAAGCCAGAAGAGAGTGGGGGGCAATATTCAACATTCTTAAAGAAAATAATTTTCAACCCAGAATTTCATATCTAGCCAAAGTAAGCTTCACAAGTGAAGGAGAAATAAAATCCTTTACAGACAAGCAAATGCTGAGAGATTTTGTCACCATCAGGCCTGCCTTACGAGAGCTCCTGAAGGAAGCACTAAACATGGAAAGGAACAACTGGTACCAGCCACTGCAAAAACATGCCAAATTGTAAAGATAATCGATGCTAGGAAGAACCTGCATAAACTAATGAGCAAAATAACCAGCTAACATCATAATGACAGTATCAAATTCACACATGACAATATTAACCTTAAATATAAATGGGCTAAATACTCCAATTAAAAGACACAGACTGGCAAATTGGATAAAGAATCAAGACCCATCGGTGTGCTATATTCAGGAGACCCATCTCTGTGCAGAGACACACAGAGGCTCAAAATAAAGGGATGGAGGAAGATCTACCAAGCAAATGGAAAAAAAAAAAAAAAAAAAAAAAAAGCAGGGGTTGCAATCCTAGTCTCTGATAAAACAAACTTTAAACCAACAAAGATCAGAAGAGACAAAGAAGGCCATTAAATAATGGTAAAGGAATCAATTCAACAAGAAGAGCTAACTATCCTAAGTATATACACACCCAATACAGGAGCACCCAGATTCATGAAGCAAGTCCTTAGAGACTTACAAAGAGACTTAGATTCCCACACAATAATTATGGGAGAGTTTAACACCCCACTGTCAACATTAGACAGATCAAGAGACAGAAAGTTAAAAATGATATCCAGGAATTGAACTCAGCTCTGCACCAAGCAGACCTAATAGATATCTACAGAACTCTCCACCCCAAATCAGCAGAATATACATTCTTCTCAGCACCACATCACACTTATTCCAAAATTGACCACATAGTTGCACGCCTCAGCAAATGTAAAAGAACAGAAATTATAACAAAGTGTCTCTCAGACCACAGTGCAATCAAACTAGAACCCAGTACTAAGAAACTCACTCAAAACTGCTCAACTACATGGAAACTGAACAACCTGCTCCTGAATGACTACTGGGTACATAACAAAATGAAGGCAGAAATAAAGATGTTCTTTGAAAACAATGAGAACAAAGACACAACATACCAGAATCTCTGAGACACATTTAAAGCAGAGTGTAGAGGGAAATGTATAGCACTAAATGCCCACAAGAGAAAGCAGGAATGAGCTAAAATTGACATCCTAACATCACAATTAAAAGAACTAGAGAAGCAAGAGCAAGCACATTCAAAAGCTAGCAGAAGGCAAGAAATAACTAAGACAAGAGCAGAACTGAAGGAGATAGAGACACAAAAAACCCGTGCAAAAATCAATGAATCCAGGAGCTATATTTTTTGAAAAGATCTTTTTTGCCTCCTTCTTCTATCGCATCTCTCCTGTCCCTCTGTTTTGGCAAACCATAAAATCATATTTACTTAGCACACTCCTCTTTCAAGTAGACAACCTGATCTGAGTCGTTTTGAAACTATTTTGCGGGGAAAAACTCAAACTCAAACAAAACAAAACACAACAAAAAAGGAAAAAAAAAAACAAAACAAAAAACACATGGACGCATCTCTGGTAAACCATTTTTTCAATCTGTTGTCTGAAAAGGGTTATGATATATCATACAGACTGAAGTACCTTGCTCTGAAAAAGTCTGCTAATTGCCTTTATACTAAAATAATTTTAAAAGACATTCAGATCATAAAATATGTATGCAGTTATATACCGTATAAAAATAAAACTTGGAAAATTCAGAGGACACTAACACATGTTCTGTGATTCTCCTGGATTTTTGATTCAAGTCCAGAATCTCTTTCTAATATCAGTTCTCCTCACTCTTGCCTTGCCCTCTATGCCTCAAACTATCCAAAATCTTGCAGCCACTGATCTCTCCATTCTCTTTGCTTGGTGCTTTCACACAACCCCTTTGCTTGGAACAACCCTTCTTGATTCTTTCTTAGGTTTTTTAATGATCTGTACTTCTCATTTGCAAGAAGAGTGTGTCGAAACTTTCCAAGTTTTAGAATACTTGTATAGGTCTTTTCAATAGGGAGGATAAGAGGAGATCCCATAGGCCACTCCCTCAGCTCTCTCCAAAGAAACCTCCCTACCAATCTCCAGGATTTGACCATTTTTGCCATCTTTATCTATTTGAGGGTTTCGGTAATCACATACGAGTAGTTTTCCTTTCCTGTTGTAAAATCTGCATATTTTGGGTATTATGGGTATAATAGTTTCGTTTCATAGTCAGGCGTTCATCTGCTATGTTTCATACTGGCACCTGAGTCAAAATAACTCTGGTAAGGTCACATCCTAATATGCTCTTGCATACATTGATTTTAGGAAGCTGGAATTTTATTATATCAATTCAGCCCATCTTAGAACATGGTGTACCTGTCCTTTAGTTCAGATCTTGTTTCATCTCCTTCAATAGTGTTTTATAATTTTCCATGTAAGGTTTAATTATTAAATATATATTTTAATTATATCTCTTCATATTCTAATTTTATTTCTCTCTCTCTCTCTCTCTCTCTCCCCCCCCATCACCCTAACCCCACCCTCTCTTTTTCTCTCTCTCTTTGCAGTTCTATGCTGTATCCATGGCTGACTTAAAACAAAACACTGTATTATATTGCTTTGTGTTTCCTTTAAATAGCATATAGAATTTTCCCCTTTCTTTTCCTTAAAGTATTTTCCATTCACTTATGATTTTTCAAATAACATATAGGTCGATTTAATTTTCACCAAATCTTCACTTCTCTGCATTTGAGCTTTGTAAAAGAAAAATTCCATAGTACACTTGTTGAAAAGAGTAAGGAAAACTTAATTCAAAACTATGGCTGAAAATTCTGGGATTTTAATTGATTGTATTGAATCCATAGATTTATTTAGAAAAATATACTTTTCATAATATTGAATATTCCATACATAAATTTATCTCCTAAATTATTTTAATATTTTATATTTTTCTGTGCAGAATTCTTGCAGATCTCTTAATAAAATTATTTCCAAATATTGGCCTGCCTGTTTTGATGTTCTTGTACATTTTGAATGTTTGAAGATTCTATTTTCTAATACTTTATGGTTGGTGTATAGTAATACAATCAATTTCTCTGTGGTAATTTGAATAATTCATTTAGAGTTTGCTGGATATTTTAAATGCACTATCATGTTTTCTTTCAATGAGAAATTTGCTTTTTTATCTCCAATCCTCAAAATTTTTTCTCACTCAACGAAACTTCTAGGGCCACCAGCACATTGCCATCTAGATGTAATAATATCATATCCTTGTCCTTTCAACATTTTGTAGTCAATTAAGATATTTCCATGGATTTTCTGTGGATATCATTTAATAGATTAATTTTTTTTCTAGTCCCTCTATACTGATAGTTTTTTATTATTATAAAAATACTGCAATTTTATTAGTTTTTTATCTGGTAATTCATTAGACTTTTATTTATTTTGTTGATACACTGATATGCATTAAATGCTTCCTAAATATTGAACAACCCTGCATTTCTGTAATGTATTCACCTTTGTGGTTATGTGAAGACACAGAAAGCTCTGATTGCTAATATTTTTTGATCTTATCTATGTTCATGATGACATTGATCTGGGAATTTTCATTCTATTGACATTTGTGTCAAATTTTGGTGTTAAATTTATGCTGGCATCATGTATCAGTCTGCAAAATATCTCTTTTCATTGTTTTCTATGGAAGATCTAATTCATTTATTCCATAAATTATTTGTTAAAATTTACTTTTCAGGCTATCTGTGTTTGTAGACTGGTATGTTGTTATTCTATTCTTTTTCCTGATGTTTGCTATCCTCCCTCTTTTCCTTTTTATTATTCTTCTCAAATAATGTTCCCATGGTTTTATCAGTTATATTGGTCTATTTAAAGTAATAAATTTAGGTTTCATTGATTCTCTTTACTGTATGTTTTATACAAAGAATTTCTACTGTTATTTCATTCTTCCATTATCTCTACTAATTTTGCCATTCTATATCTAGTCTCTAGAAAGAGAATTTTAGGTCACTGATTTTCAGACTATCCTTTCTAATTGTGTGTGTGTGTGTGTGTGTGTGTGTGTATGTGTGTGTGTGTATTCCTCTAAGCACAGATAGAGCTTCTTCTCACACATTTTCACATACTGTATTTTCATTGTAAATTGATTTCAATGTACTTTCTCATTTCCAATGCATTTTCTTCTTGATGCATGGGTTGTTTAATTTCCAAAGATATATTTTAATCTTTTGTTTTGTTTTAAATTGATTTCTGGCTTAATTTCAAGTCAGGAAGATAAATTACTGTGTATAATTGCAGTACTGGGAAACTCACTGACTTCTTTTAGGGCCTAACATAGGATCAATTTTTATAAACAGTCCATCTGAACTTGGAAAAGAAAACTGTGTGTTCTTCAGTTGTTGGGTTCAATGCTCTAAAGACCCATCCATTCATATTGTTAATTATGTTTTACAAATTTTTTACAAATTTACTGCTTATCATTATTTTTCTTTTATCCATCAATGAGAGAGAGATGTTAAAAATCTTCCATTATAATTGAGAGTATTCTATTTGTATTTTTAAGTCCTTTATTCTTACTTTATAACATTTTGGGTCATTTCATTATGCATATACACATAAAAATTGCTATTTCCTCATGGTAAATTGAACATGTTATTAAAATATTATTTTTATTTTTATTTTTATTTTTTTTGAGACAGAGTCTCGCTGTGTCCCCCAGGCTGGAGTGCACTGGCGCGATCTCGGCTCACTGAAAGCTACGCCTTCTGGGTTCACGTCATTCTCCTGCCTCAGCCTCCCGAGTAGCTGGGACTACAGGCGCCTGCCACCACGCCCAGCTAATTTTTTGTATTTTTTTTTTTTTTTTTAAGTAGAGACAGGGTTTCACCGTGTTAGCCAGGATGGTCTCAATCTCCTGACCTTGTGATCCGCCCACCTCAGGCCTCAGCCTCCCGAAGTGCTGGGATTACAGGCGTGAGCCACCGTGACCGGCCTAAAATATTTCTATTTATAATCTCTTATAATGCCTTTTACCTTATAATATAATGTTGTTGATATTTATAAAGTTATGCCAGTTTTCTTTTTATGAATGTTTTCTATCATTTTACTTTCAATATTTGTAATCTTCCTCACCCACTTTTTTATATGAGTCTTTTTAAATAAGTATACAGCTAAGTTTTATTTATTGAGATAATCTGGTAACTTTTGTATTTCAGAAACAATAAGGTGAATGCTCATTCGTTCACTGTTTATTGTCCATTTATCCTCACTTTTTAATATTTCTTTTCTTACCTTTCATGCCATCTTTTGCGTCAATTATTTTATTTATTGTATACATCTATTTCTTTGTTAGTCATATCTCATTATTTCCTTTGGTCATACAGCTATAGATTATAACATGCATTAGTAATTAACTACATACTCTTTACATTATGATATTTATGACTTCTTGGTTAATTAATAGATCTATGCTTCTAAGGAAACTTTTTATTACAAATGCATCCCACCTCTGATTTCCTTGGAATTGTGGTTGAATATTTTAATTTTGTGTTTATTTATAATACTACAAGATTTTTTTTGTATTTTAGTATTAATTGTAGTAACACAAGATTTACTGTTAAAATTTTGTTTATTTCTTTCTATATCTCTCCACTTCTATCTAGAAAAATTTCCCTTATTTTCTGATGATACCCTTTCATTTTTCCTCTATTGCAGTTTTTTAAATTTTTATTTTAAGTTCAGGGGTACATGTGCAGGATGTGCATCTTTGTAACACAGGTAAATACATGTCATGGGGGTTTGTTATACATATTATTTCCTCACTTAGATATTAAACCTAGTATCCATTAGTTATTTTTCTTGATCCTCTCCCTCCTCCCATCTTCCACCTTCCAATAGGCCCTGGTGTGTGTTGCTCCCCCCCATGTGTTCTCATCTTTATCGCAGTTTTGCTGGCATATTCTCACAAGTAATTTTGTCTACAAACATATTCATTTCACTGAGAGGTAGGTGTTGTTTCGACACTATGTAGAATGGACTACCAGCAAAGTGTTAATGTCTGTAAAGCTGCATAGAAACTGTTTAAAGTCCAGTGTGAAGGCACCAATTTTGGCCAAACTCAGGCTTAGACTCAAACTTCTCTATCTAGCTAGGGTGCTTTGTGAACCATGAATGCTGGTGATTTTTATGTAACAGAGTTGCAACCACATGACTTGAACATCCAAGCCTCTGTGGATAGCCAGGCAGGGATTGTGTTTAACCCTACATATGAAAATTGAGCTACGACAATAGAGACACTATTGTAAGTTCTGTCCTATCATGTTCTTGTTGAACCCTGGACAGGAAGGATCAATACTTTCCTAATCATGCAATGCAAAGCCCCCAATCCAACACTGGGACAATACTCCTAGACTCTGACATCCGCTCCGTTAGATGCTACATGTTCCCTCTCAGTGTGCTAGGAAAATGAGGACCACGACCATGCCATTGGTTCTTTCTCTACAGTATTTCCTGATAAGCATGCTCTAGCTGCTTTAATGCATGTAGTGATGTGCTACTTAGGTAGCTGCGCTTGTCTTCATGATATTCGCTTTCATTGTTAAAGATTTTCCTGGTTATAGAATTCTGAGCTAGCAGTCATTTTCTTTCTACTTTAAAGATATTCTTCCATTATTTCTTGATACCCACTGTTTCTCTTGAGATATGTGCTCAAAGATATTGTTGTTCTTCTAAAGTTAATCTCTCTTTATCCCCTGTCTGCATTTATGATTTTCCTTTATTTACTTTTTGCTTTTTTTTTTCTTGCAGTTTGACTGAGATATGCCCAATTAAGGTTTTCTTTGAATTTGTCTTCCTTTTTGTAGATTTTGCTTTAAATCTCTGCCTTAATATTTTTCATCACTCTTGGAAAATTATCAATCATTTGTTCTTCAGATGTTACACTGACTTGCTTCTGTCCTTGCTGATCTATTTCGAGTAATCTCTTAATCCTAAGGTTTAACCACTGGGCTCCTAATTAAATGTCTGGGTTGTTGGAGAGAACTTATTGTGACCTTCTTGGTCCCTGATACCCAGTTTTCTTCTTAATAACCCTGGACATAAAATGGCTTCATAACTTCTCACGTTCTCTGTTTATTTTTCTTTATTTGAAAAGTGGATTCAAAAGCTGAGTTCTTCCTCAGTTTACTTCTTTGTCAGATCACGTAACCTTTTAATATTGCCATACTAATTTTAAAACATCTTATTAAGAGTTGTTCTCTGGGGGAAGGGCCAAGATGGCTGAGTAGAAACAGCTCTGGTCTGCAGCTCCCAATGAGATGAACGCAAAAGGCAAGGGATTTCTGCATTTCCAACTGAGATACCCAGATTTTCTAATTGGGAACTAACTAGGCGGTTGGCACGAACCATGAAGAGCAAGAAAACGCTTCACCTGGGAGCTACACAGGGCAAAGGGGCCTCCCTCCCCCAGCCAAGAGAGGCAGTGAGGGACTGTGCTAACTACCTGGGGTTCTACATTTTCCCCATGGTGTTTTGAATCTGCGGATCAGAAGATTCCCTTGTATGCTTACATCACCAGGGACTTGGGTCTCAAGGACAAAACTGGACAGACCCACAACAGCTGCACAAGTTGGCAGCCGTTGGGGACAGGCACTGAGCTGCAGGAGTTTTAACGTGCTCCTGCGGCTCACAGAACTCCATAGCGGCAGGAAAGCCGTCCACTCCTGTGGAAAGGGGGCTGAAGCCAGGGATCCAAGCAACTTCACACAACAGGCCCCACCCCCTTGGAACTGTGCAAGTTAAGACCCACTGGCTTGGAATCCCTGCAGGCCAGCACAATAGCCTGGAGTCTGCCTAAGACAACGGATTTCCCGGTGGGAGAGGTGACTGCCATTACTGCGGCGCTCGTCAGCAGTGTTCCCCTGCCAGTGCTAGGGAGGCTCAGTGGTTTAGACCGGGTAGTGTTACCCACAGCACAGCACAGTAGCTGTGGCAGATCATGGCAAGACTGCTTCTTTATGTGGGACCTGGATCCATCCCTCCTCAATGGGCAGGGCCTCCCTGCAGGAATTCCCGCAACTCTAGCCAGGGTTTTACAGACATAACTCTCATCTGTCTGGGACAGAGCACCTGTGGGGAGGGGCGGCCACTGTCTCAGGGTCAGTGGACTTAATATTTTCTACCAGTCAGCTCTGAAGAGTTCAGTTGAGCTGGACGAGGGGGATTCCCCCAGCACAGCGCATGAGCTTCACTAAGGGGCAGCCAGACTGCTTCCCCCTGACACCCCGCCTTCTATCTGAATGAGACCTCCCAACAGGGGTAGGCAGACACCTCATACAGGACAGCTCCAGCTGGCATCAGGTAGTTGCCCTTATGGGAGGAAGCTTCAGGAGGAAGTAGCAGGCAGCAATCTTTACTGCTTGTCAGCCTCCACTGATGATACCCAGGCTAACGGGATCTGGAGTGGACCCCCAGCAAACTGTAGCAGACCTGCACAAGAGAAGCCTGAAAAAAAAAAAACAGAAAGCAACAACAACATCAACAAAAAAGGCCCCACAAAAAACCCATCCAAAGGTCAACAGCCTCAAAGAGCAAAGGTAGATAAATCCATGAAGATGAGAAACAAACCAATGCAAACATGCTGAAAATTCCAAAAGCCAAAAAGCCTATTTTCCACCAAATGATTGCAACACCTCTCCAGCAAGGGCACAGAACTAGGATGAAGCTGAGATGGATGAACTAACAGAAGTAGGCTTCAGAACGTGGATAACAACAAACTTCACTGAGCTAAAGTATTGTGTCCTAACCCAATGCAAAGAAGCTAAGAACCATGCTAAAAGACTACAGGGGCTGTTAACTGGAAAAACGAAATGACCTGATGGAGCTGAAAAACACAGCACAAGAACTTCATGACAGAAACACAAGCATCAATAGCCGAATCAGTCAAGTGGAAGAATATCAGTGACTGAAGACTATTTTGCTGAAATAAGGCAGGCAGACAAGATTAGAGAAAAAAGAATGAAACAAAATGAACCAAACCTCAGAAAATTATGGAACTATATAAAAAGGCCAAACATATGACTGATTGGAGTACCTGAAAGAGATGTGGAGAAGGGAACCAAGTTGGAAAACACATTTCAGGATATAATCCAGGAGAACTTCTCCAACCTAACCGGACAAGCCAACATTCAAATTCAGGAAATCCAGAGAACCCCAATAAGATACTCCATGAGAAGATCAACCCTAAGACACGTGATCATCAGATTCACAAAAGTCAAAATGAAGGAAAAAATGTTAAGGGCAGCTAGAGAGAAAGGCCAGGTCACCTACAAAGGGAAGTCCATCAGACTAACAGCAGACCTCTCACCAGAGAGCCTACAAGCCAGATGAGATTTGGGGCCAGTATTAAACATTCTTAAAGAAAATAATTTTCAAACCAAAATTTTATATCCAGCCAAACTAAGTTTCATAAGCAAAGGAGACAGAAAATCCTTTTCAGAAAAGCAAATGCTGAGGCATTTTATTACCATCATGCCTGCCTTGCAAGAGCTCCTGAAGGAAGCACTAAACATGGAAAGGAAAAACCATTATCAGCCAGTACAAAAACACACTGAAGTACACAGACCAATGACACTATGAAACACCTACATTAACAAGTCTGCAAAATTTACCAATCAACATTGTGATGAGAGTATCAAATTCACACATAACAATATAAACCTTAAATGTAAATGGGCTAAATGCCCCAATTAAAAGACACAGAATGGCAAACTAGATGAAAATACAAGACCCATCAGTGTGCTGTATTCAAACTACATATCTCATGGGCAAAGATACCCACAGGCTCAAAGTAAAGGAATGCAGGAAAATTACCAAGCAAATGGAAAGCAGAAAAAAGGAGGGTTTGCAATCCTAGTTTCTAACAAAATAGACTTTAAACCAACAAAGGTAAAAAAAGACAAAAAAGGGCATTATACAATGGTAAAGTTTTCAATTCAACAAGAAGAGCGGACTATCTAAATATATATGCTCCCAATGCAGGAGCACCCAGATTTATAAAAGAAGTTCTTAGAGACCTATGAAGAGACTTAGACCCCCCAACAATAATAGTGGGAGATTTTAATACCCACTGTCAGTATTAGACAGATCATTAAGACAGAAAATTAACAAAACTATTCAAGACTTGAACTGAGCTGTGGACCAAGTGGACCTGATAGTTATTTACAGAACTCTCCACCCTGAAACAACAGAATATACATTATTCTCAGAGCCACATGGCACTTACTCTGAAATTGACCACATCATTGGAAGTACAACACTCCTCAGCAAATGCAAAAAACTGAAATCATAACAGTCCCTCAGACCACAGTGCAATCAAATTAGAACTCAAGATTTAGAAACCTACTCAAAACCATGAAACAACATGGAAATTTAACAACTTTCTGCTGAATGACTTTTGATAAATAATCAAATTAAGGCAGAAATCGAGAAGTTCTTTGAAACTAATGAGAACAAAGAGACAATGTACCAGAATCTCCGGGATGCATCTTAAGCAGTGTTAAGAGGGAAATTTATAACACTAAATGTCCACATCAAAAATCTAGAAAGATCTCAAATGTGCACACCCTTACATCACAACTGAAAGAACTAGAAAACCAAGAGCAAATAAATCCCAGAGCTAGCAGAAGACAAGAAATAACCAAGCTCAGAGCAGAACTGAAAGAGATAGACACACACACACACACACACACACACACACACACACAACAACCCTTCAAAAAAATCCACGAATCCAGGAGCAAGTTTTAAAAATTCAATAAAATAGATAGAATGCCAGCTAGACTAATAAGGAAGAAAAGAACGAAGATTCAAATAAACACAATCAGAAATGATAAGGGGATAACACCACTGACCCCACAGGAATACAAACAACTATCAGAGAATACTATAAACACCTCTATGCAAATAAACTGAAAAACCTATAAGAAATGGATAAATTCCTGGACACATACACCCTTCCAAGAATGAAACAGCAAGAAGTTGCAAACCTGAATAGACCAATAACAAGTTCTGAAATTAAGGCAGTAATACATAGCATACCAACTAAAAAAACAAAAATCCAAGACCAGATGGATTTATAGCTGAATTCTACCAGAAGTACAAAGAGGAGTTGGTACCATTTCTTCTGAAATTATTCCAAACAATTGAAAAATAACGACTCCTCCCTAAGTCATTTTATGAGGCCAGCATCATTCTGATACCAAAACTTGACAGAGAAACAACAACAAAAAATAAACTTCAGACCAATATCCTTGATCAACAGCAATGCAAAAATCCCCAATAAAATACTGGCACACCGAATCCAGCAACACATCAAAAAGCTTATCTATCATGATCAAGTCATCTTCATCCTAGGATTCAAGACTGGTTCAACCTATGCGAATCAATAGACATAATTCATCATATAAACAGAACTAAAGACCAAAACCACATGATTATCCCAATAGATGCAGAAAAGACCAACATCTTTTCACGTTAAAAACTGTCAATAAACTAGGTTTTGAAGAAACATAGATTAAAATAATAAGAGCCATTTATGACAAACCCACAGCCAATATCATACTGAATGGGCAAAAGCTGGAAGCATTCCCTTTGAAAACTGGCACAAGACAAGGATGCCTTCTCTCACCACCCTTATTCAACACAGTATTGGAAGTTCTGGCCAGGGCAATCAGGCAACATAAAGGAATAAAGGGTATTCAAATAGGAAGAGAGGAAGTCAAATTATTTTTGTTTGCAGATGACGTGATTCTATATCTGGAAAACTCCAAAAGCTTCTTAAGCTGATAGGCAACTTCAGCAAAGTCTCAGGATACAAAATAAATGTGCAGAAATTACATGCTTTCCTATATAACAACAACAGACAAGCAGAGAGCCAAATTATGAATGAACTCCTATTCACAAATGCCACAAAGAGAATAAAATACCTAGGAATACAGTTAATAAGGAAGGTAAAGGACCTCTTCAAGGAGAACTACAAACCACTGCTCAAGGAAATCAGAAAGGACACCAGCAGATGGAAAAACATTCCATGATCATGGATAGGAAGAATCAATATCATAAAAATGGCCATACTGCCCAAAGCAATTAATAGATTCAATGCTATTCCCATTAAACTACCACTGACATTCTTCACAGAATTAGAAAAGAAACTATTTTAAAATTTATATGGAACCAAGAAAAATTTCATATAGCCAAGACAATCCTATGCAAAAAGAACAAGCTGGAGACATCTTGGTACCGAACTTCAAATTACAGTGTAAGGCTACGGTGACCAAAACAGCAGGGTACTGATACAAAAACGAGCACATAGACCATTGTAACAGAATAGAGAACTCAGAAATAAAACCATGGATCTACAACCATCTGATCTTTGACAAGTCTGACAAAAACAAGTAATTGGGAAATGATTCCCTATTTAACAAATGATGTTGGGAGAACTGGCTAGTCATATGCAGAAGATTTAAACTGGACCCCTTCCTTACACCTTATACAAAAATTAGTTCAAGATGGATTAAAGACTTAAGTATAAAACTCAACACTATAAAAATCCTAGAGGAAAATCTAGGCAATATCATTCAGGACATAGGCATGGGCAAATAGTTTGTGAGGAAATTGCCAAAAGCAATTGCAATAAAAGCAAAAATTCACAAATGGGATCTAATTAAACTAAACACCTGTGCACAGCAAAAGAAACTATCATCAGAGAGAACAGACAACCTACAGAATGGGAGACAATTTTTGCAATCTATCCATCTGACAAAGGTCTCATATCTAAAATCTACAAAGACTTAAGCAAATTTACAAAACAAACAAACAAAAAAAACAAGCCTATTAAAAAGTGATCGAAGTATATGAACAGACAGTTTTCAAAAGAAGACATACATGAGGCCAACTAGCATATGATAAAAAGCTCAACATCACTGATTATTAGAGAAATCCAAATCAAAGCCACAATGAGATACAATCTCACACCATTCAAAATGGTGATTATTAAAAAGTCAAGAAACAAGCTGCTGACGAGGTTGCGGAGGAATAGGAACACTTTTACACAGTTGATGGGAATGAAATTAGTTCAACCATTGTGGAAGACAGTGTGGCAACTCCTCAAAGATTTAGAAGTGGAAATACCATTTGACCCAGGAATTCCGTTACTGGGTATATACCCAAAAGAATATAAATCATTCTATTATAAAGATACATGCACGTGCATGTTCATTGCAGCACTACTCAAAATAGCAAAGACGTGAAATCAAACCAGATGCCCATCAATGATAGACTGGATAAAGAAAATGTGGTACATATACACCATGGAATGCTATGCAGCCACACAAAGGAAAAAGATCACGGCCTTTTCAGGGACATGGATGGAGCTGGAAGCCATTATCCTCGTCAGCAAACTAACACAAGAACAGAAAACCAAACACTGCATTTTCTCATGTATATGTGGGAGCTGAATGATGAGAACACATGGACATAGGGAGGGGAACATCATAGACTGGGTCCTGTTGGGGGAGGCCCAGGGTGGGGCGGGGAAGACCATTAGGAAACAGAGTTAATGCATGCCAGCCTTAATACCTAGGTGATGGATTGATAGGTGCAGCAAACCACAGTGGCATATGTGTACCTGTGTAACAAACCTGCACATGTACCCTGGAACTTAAAAAGTAAAATAATAATAATAATAAAAGAGTTGTTTTCAGTAGGTAATTTAGTTCAAATGAATTAGCATCCCAATACAAGCAACATATAGCCTTTTGGCTTTAATAATCTATAATTTGTACTTTACTATTCATTTCAAGATAATCTATTTATATTCCTTCAATCTAATAAACAAGATACATTTTTACCAGGACTGCATTTTCCTTCTCCTTGACAAAAGCATGATACCTAGTCTGTATGTAGTTTCCTGTGATTTTAGTTCTTTACTCCTAGTGGACAACAACTGAAGTTATTGATCTGTCTTTGATATCCAAAGGCTGTACACAACACTAGTGGGAATATTATCCTTTTTAAAATGTTGTGTTTTATATATTTTCTATTTGTTTTTAGATACCAGAAATTTTACAAAAATATACCTAGGAGTATAACATTTCTTATTAATCTTTCTCTGAATACAAATCTGTAGACTCAGCTATTTATTCAGCTAAAGGAAATAGTGTTCCGTGATTTATTTAATTATATACTGTTATCCATCCATCCTCTTTTTCAGGAATTTCTGCTATTTGAATGTTAAGTCTTCTGGATATGTCTTTTGAATCTCTTATCTTTTCCCTGATGGCATCCTTCTGATGTACACTGATTCACTTCTTTTCATTGGACTTATGCTTCATTTATTTACTATATTATTTATTTTAGTGATCATGTTTCATGTAGGTTCAGAAAATAATTTTGTGCTGCTCTTGAATCTCCTCAATTGGTCTTATTAAATGTTTACCCATAGGTTTCCTTTGTGTTTCTTTATTTTAAATAATCAACTATTTATCAGAATGCTGACCCCTTTAAATGTATTTCATTTCCTATCATTTATTGGAGCATAGGTCTATATTGGAAGTGTGTATACACACACACAAGCATGATCTACTTCAGAGGACTTCAAAGATCTCTTTGGGTTACATCATTTCCAAGACATATCACTTTATTTTTTTTTTCAAGTCTTTATGCAAATGACTTCAAGGTTAGTTTTCCTCTTATGGAATTTGGGGGAATGAGATATGCTCTGGCTTTCTGTAGAGAATCTCAAGAGATCCTCAATCCAAATTTTCACTGAACTACCCCAAATATTCCAGCTGTTATTTGTCAGAGATAAAAGCAAGAGAAACATGTAAATCAGAAGTGAAAATTGAGGAGAACAAAATTCTACCATACTGCCATGTTTTCAGAATCTGCCACTTTAGTTTAAGAAGCAAAAGAACAAAACAGCAAAGTCAGGTTTTGTGACTGTATAATATAACTCATGCATATAATTAGATATAAGATACATTTACATAGTAGATAATTATGATGATGAAAACAGTAGTAGCATAATTACTCAAGTCAAGAAATAATACATACTGAACACTACAGAAAGCCCCAAGATACATTTTCAACCACGATTACTATACTGACATAGATTCAATCACTTTTTTTATTTTTAATTTTTGCTTTTTTAAAAAAAAATTGCAAATATTCCTTAATTTCACAGTTTGCCTCTGCAGGTTTAGATTTCTTTACATTTATCTTCTTTGGGGTTCACTGGTACTTTTGAATCTGTGGATCAATAACTTTAATTATTACTGGCAAATTTTCAGCCATTGTCACCTCAAATATTCCCTCTGTCCCTTCACTTGTTCCATGGTACTAATTAGAAGTTTCCTGAATCACTTTTGGGTCTTACATTCATTTTGATGTTTTCTATTTTTTAGGCTGTCTCTTAGGTATTCCAGAAAATTTCTTCCACTTATTTTCCAATCAACTAATTCACTCTTTATCCGTGTTGGTTACTGTAAAGCTACTAATTGAATTCTTAATTTTAGTTATTTTATTTATTGTTGTTAGAAAATTTCAATTTTTTTCCTGAATCTACTGATGCCAACTTTTATATCTTCTAACCAAAATGGTCAACTTCATTTCTGTGCTGAAATTTGGTTGATTGCAGTAGATATGGGATAATTATAATGTCAACTTAAATTGTGTGTGGACCTTGATAAGCATTTTCATTCCTGTTTCCCCAGTGAGCTGCCTAAACCTTGGCAGTGTTCACAGTTGTTTATCCAGTCAGTAAATGTGCTCTGGGCAAAAGTGTCTTTGAGTTCTGGGTTTACAGTTTTGAGTTCTTGCCTTCTCTCGGATTTTGCTGTGGTAAAAGTTGTCTCACCTACTTATTAGTTCTAAAAGACATTTTTATTTTATTTAGTAGTAAGACTGTTTGAGAGACCATGATTACTAAAAGTGAAATGTTTTCTTACTCTATATGCTTTTTTCCTAACTCTATTTTGTAGGCTATATTTCTAGAAGCAATCCCAGTAGATTAATTTTGAAATCTGAATCCTGAGACATTGGTATTTTGATCACAATGATAAGATCCCACTGTAAAACATATTAAAAATACAACAGTCAAAAGGATATTAATTATATTAAAATATATTAGAATATTAATGATTGTCAATATAAACATCAATACTTTTATAGAAATATCTAATTAGCACTACAAGATGGATTATCTAACTTAATATTGCCTGTAGGGCTTTTTTGTTTTTCATACAATGTAGTATTTAAGCATAATGTAGATTAGACTGTTAGATATAGGTGGAACATAGAGTTGCTTTAATTGTCATTAACTTATTATTCATGGTCCTTCAGTTGTCCAAGCTTCTGTTGAGGACCTTAAGAAAATTTGCATATTTTTTTTCTCAAAGAGAATTCTCAAAATTTTGTACATCTCAATTCCCAAAAAATCTAGAGCCATCTTGTATATATTCAAATCATGTATGGAAACAAACATGTTAGTTTAATTATTCAACATTTAAGGCATGTAACTATGGACTATGTCACTATTTATATTTCTCATTATTTTGTTGTCATGGATAAAGGTAGATAGCATGATTGTAAGTATACTTCTATCACTATGGGAGTATTTGAGTGGGGAGACTCTGATAGTGCATGAAGTGTTTAAAAATTAAGAGAAAAAAGGTGGATAAAGCAGTGTTTCTTTTTATACCTGCTTTCAACTAATTTTCGTAACTGTATTTCTGAAACTATATTTATGTTATATAGTTGAATATCTGTGTGTGTGTGTGTGTGTGTGTGTGTGTGTATGAAAACATTAGCTTGGACACCTGTCTCTTTCACCTATTCTTAGAAAGGGATTCTTTCACTATCCAGCCTTATAGGGATTTGAAATATTCTCTGTTCTATTCTTCATCCCCACATGCCTGTCTGAACTGTATCTTATCACCCACTTCTCTTTCCTTGAACCATAGAAAGGCCCTGGGATTTTGTGGATTATATCTATAAAGCCAAGAGGATTTATAAAAATATATATTTGAATGTATCTAGAATATTAAATTTTAAAGTGACTATAATATTTAATTCAGAATTTATTCAGAAGCAAAAGTAATATCATAACGTGTATTAGAACATCAGTTTTTTGGAAATATGTCCATTAAATATTTAGATATCAACTAGACCAAATTATTGTCAGTGTTGCCAAGATTATTAAATTAAATGACCTAGTAAGAATATAACCTACTTGAGTCTCATTTCCTTTGCATTTCTTAATATTAGTCAAAATAATTGAATATAGTAAGAGAAGTTATGTAGGATGAAACCTATATTTAAAAAGTGAATATTAAAATATTTCCATATCTCAAATTTGAATTCATTATTCAATTCAATGAGTTTTATTAATTTCTTAAGATACGACTGCTTTAAGTCATGATAAGCTGCTTTAATTCTAATTGTGCCACTTGGAATAGGTCTTTCCAGTTATTATTGAAATGATAGTAGATTAAAATACAATCACAACATTTTTATCTTCTTTATTTGAGCCATTTTATTTATTTATTTATTTATCTATCTATTTATTTATTTATTTATTTATTTATTTATTTTTGAGACAGAGTTTTGCTCTTGTCACCCAGGCTGGAGTCCAGTAGCGTGATCTCGGCTCACTGCAACCTCCCCTTCCCCAGTTCAATGAATTCTCCTGCCTCAGCCTCCTGAGTAGCTGAGATTACAGGTGCCTGTCACCACGCCTGGCTAGTTTTTCTATTTTTAGTAGAGACGGAGTTTCACCATGTTGACCAGGCTGGTCTCCATCTCCTGATCTCAGGTGATCTGCCGGCTGCGGCCTCCCAAAGTGCTGGGATTACAGGCGTGAGCCACCGTGCCTGGCCTATTTGAGCCATTTTAAATAGAATTTATATGCCAAATTAATATGCAATCTCAAATTTAAAGATAATTGCATCACAATCTGCAATTTGTGAAAGAAAATGAAAGAAGTTAACGATTATTTGGAAAACTGCTGAGAAGGAAATAACCTAACCACAGCAAATATAAGATAATATTTTCACGACCCTTCTTGTAGACATTTGAAATCTAGATAGGTCAAGGTCATTAACCTTATAAATTCTAAATACATTATCTAAATTATTTGTTAGCAAATGAAAATTTGTTCTCAAAGAAGATTAGAATGAGCAGTTCAGATACACTTACACAGATTCAGTTTTGTAGGTTTTTAAAAAGAATTCATAGTTTAATATTAACTGTATTTATTTTAAAATTAGAAATTTTACTTAGGAATCTAATGATACCTTGTGCCTTGTAAATATAAGGGTATAATAATATATTCAAAGTCCTAGAAATCATAGAATCAGAAAAGTTGCATGTGATAAATAATTTGTTTTCAATAATCATAGTTGTATAAATTACACAATTAACAGTGCTAATCACCTTATTCATTACTGATGTCTTCGGTGAAGCTTATAATGAATGTCCGGAAACATTGCACATCAATATTATTTGTGAGTATGGGAAAATAGTTGTCATATCACTGGTCATTTTGCTGCAGAAAAGCAGCAAGTTGGAAAGACACTGTTGCTAATAGATATATCCAATAATAAATAACTTCTGTTATTTTTCTTTCCTCTGGTCTTAGGCCTCAAAGATTTGACTCAAAAATTTACATAGCGGCTGGGCCTGGTGGCTCACGTCTGTAATCCCAGCACTTCGGGAGGCCGCAGCCGGCCAACATGGGTTTTGGCCAACATGGCAAAACCCATCTCTCCTAAAAATAGAATCAGCTGGCATGGTGGCATGTGCCTGTAATCCCAGCTACTTGGCAGGCTGAGGCAAGAGAATCATTTGAACCCGGGAGGCAGAGGTTGCACTGAGCCGAGACGGCACCACTGCACTCCAGCCTGGGCAACAGAGTGACATTGTTTTCAAAAAATATATATAAAAATAAAATAATAAAATAAAGTAATTTACATGACAACTTTGATCCAATGCGTAGTTTATCCAGAATTTAGTTGTGGGTCCTGTGAATTTTCAGATAGTAAGCTGACTGTACGTATCCTTAATTTAAATAACATGAGACATTGGGATAGATATAGATGGGTTTTTCAAAAATAGGAGGTAAATGATAATAGCAAACAGTTACAGAATGTACACTATAAAACAGGTACTCTTTTAGGAGTCTGCACATAATACAAATTGTTAGTCGAAACGCTTTGATACAAAAATAATACCCCATTATAAGGGATTGTTTACCTATGCATAAATATAAGAACTTTTTACATCCATGAAAATTGATACCATTATTAAGCATCAATTATGTGCAGAAATTGTACATGTAACTCTAATTATACAAAATAAACTCTTTAGGGAACCTTTGATTTCAGTTGTGGAGATTAAAAATATAATGTATATTAAAACAGTATGACTCAGTGAATATAATATTCCAGGTAAATTGTTTAAAATGATATTTCAGATATTTCAGGCTGAATCTCCAAATATCCTCTTTGCCTAGAATGTAATCAAGCTATATAGTGGTACTGTTAGTTCAGAAGCACGTGCAGAATTCCAGATAATCCAATTCAGTTGAAAACACTGATTACCTGATACGTAACAAGAAATATATGTCCCAAGTAAATAAATAGGTCATAATTCATATGCATTATGATCTGATTCTAGAGATAACAATACAGAGAAACAATTGGAAAATGTAATTAAAACCTAAGAATTTGGAGTAAGAAGAGATTTCTGGGTTCAGAGCAAGGAGAATAATGTTAGGGTGAATGAACACAACTCCTGTAAACAGGGAACATGTGGCAAGACCACCTGGGAAAGCTGAGTGGCTCGGTAAATATCCAAAGAAGCACTTGGAAGGATATACTGTGTTCCATGAAGATATGAGCGGTGGTTGCATATTTTTTGTTTGGTTTACAAATATTTTTAAATTTTTACATTGTTAATTTGTTATGCATATGTAATAGTTGGACATATTTATGGAGTACATGTGATATTTTGATGTAGGCTTACAATGTGTAATGATCAAATCTGAGTAAATGGGATATCGAATACCTCAAATATTTATTGTTTGTGTTGGGAACACTCCAACTCTACTCTTCTAGTTATTTTAAGATGTACAATAAATTATTAACTGTAGTTACCCTATCATGCTACTGACTACTGGATATTAATCCATTGATCTAACTGTATTTTGGTATTCATCCACCAATCTTTTTATCTCCACCTCCCTACTACCCTGCCCAGATGCATATTTTTAGCTAGCAATGCATTCTATGAAAAAAAATAAAGAAAATAAGAGTTATAGGAATTTTTTTTAAAAATCACAACATACAATTTTATTTGCTCTGACTCTTAAAATGCTAGGAAGGGAAACATCACACACCGGGGCCTATTGTGGGGAGGGGGGATGGGGGAGGGATAGTATTAGAAGATATACCTAATGTAAATGACGAGTCAATGGGTGCAGCACACCAACATGGCACAAGTATACATATGTAACAAACCTACATGTTGTGCACATGTACCCTAGAACTTAAAGTATAATTTAAAAATTAAATAAAATAATTTTAAAAAGCATTTAAAATTTTTATTTAGTGACAATTCTAAAAATGTGAAATAGTAAGACAATAATTTCTCATTTTGTTAAATTGAAGCCATCAAAGATGGCCTTTACAATTTTTACTTTGGGGTATTTGTGTAGGGATTGTTTTTTAGTTTCATATACAAATATAATCCTACATTCTACTGGAAAAAAAAATGCTGCAGTTGATGTCTGGTAGATTTATTGTATATTTTATTAAATAATTGTAATATGTTCTCCATGTTAGATTTATAGCTAGCATAATCTTCAAACCGAAAAGGGCAACATTTATTACCTCAGTCAGAGTTACCCAGCCTACCAAAACTTAGAATGGAGAAAGAATTTCAATCATTTTTTTCCATTTAATTTTTATTGGACAAAAAAATAATCAAGACTCCTTGAAAGATTGTTAATTTTATCCTCTAAAAACGTGGTCTTTCTTTATATGTGATAAATGGTAACTCAAATCCCTGAGTGTTTTGGTTGTGAGAATATAATAGATAAGACACTTAAAAACTTCCCTGGAACTCTTCCTCGCCTCCTCTTTTATTAAAATGTAAGAAAATAGAAGAATGGAAAAAAATATCTACTACATCATAGCAAAACAGGGTGACTATAGTCAATAATAACTCTACATTCTCATATCAATTAAAGAGTGCAACTGGATTGTTTGCAATTCAATGAATAAATGCTTGGGGGGATGAATACCCCATTTTTCATGATGTACTTATTTCGTATTACATATCTGTATCAAAAGATCTTATGTACCCCATAAAGACATACACCTGCTATGTAACAAAAAATTAAAATTAAAAAACTGCAATCAGAAAAAAAAAGTAAGGTTCAATATAGCAAATGTACTTCTGAGTGAGCTCATATAAATAAGGGAAATTCCACCGAGCCAAAAATAAAGGGAACACTAAACCTAAGGCCTTACAAGTTCTGTCATAGACGGATGTGATTTATAATGTTGATTATGCAGAAGCCATGAGTTTAAGGCACATATAGGGACAGAATATGAGGGTTCAGGGCAGCGCGGGGCTGTTTTGGAGGTGAGACCGAGGCACAAAAGCCAGACACTTGAAAAGCTATATCATTAGTAAAATGGCAAACTAAAAAATGTGAAAGAAATATTTCCAACTGTCAAAAGGAGAAAGCAAAGAAGACTTACTATTTTGTCTTGTTCTCTGTTATGGATTAAATTATGTCCCCCAAATCTCATATGTTGAAGTCCTAAGAGATAGTATCTCAGAAAATAACCTTAATTAAAGACATAATTTTTACAGTTAATAAAGTTAAAATTAAATTGCTAGTGTGGATCCCAATCTAATATGACTAGTGTCTTCTAAGAAGAAGAAATTTGTGTCAGAGGCATTAGAACCAGAGAGACTCCATCTTGAGTGACGGCGAGGAAAATGAGGCTGGGTCTTGGTGAGCTGCATTCCCAGAAAGTTAGGTTATTCCTAGCTTCTAGATGTTTACAGTTAAGGGAACAGATTGATAATGTTTTCTCAATAGACCTAGACTTGGGAGTGTCCAGATACCCCGATATCTTGAGAACAGAAGCATTCCTAATTTTTTTCAAAGAGAATAATATTGATTCTTGCAAAATATAATAATTGGAAAATTAATCCTTTATCACAAACCACTGCAACAGAGCACATGTCCTTAAAAAGACATCCTTTTTTTATCCTATATATAAACAAGTTTTGTACCTAGGGTGGACACATTTCACCTCTTACTTTTGGGAACGCCCTACTCTGTCTCTGAAGTAGCTATACTTTCATCACATTACTTTCTTAATAAACCTGCTTTTGCTTTGCACTGTGGACTCGCCCTGAATTATTTCCTGTGCAAAATCCAAGAACCCTCTCTTGGGGTCTGGATCAGAACCCCTGTCCTGTAACATTTGGACACTTGTATATATGGGGAAAATGCTATGGGAACATGAAGACAGCCATTTATAAGCCAGGAGAGAAAAGTGGAATAAATCTTCCCCTTGAACTCTTAGAAGAAACGAATCCTGCCAATACCTTGATTTCAACTTTTAGCCCTCAGGCTTGTGAGAAAATACATTTTTCTCATTTAAACTACTCAGCTTGTGGTACTTTGTTATGGCAGTTCTAAAAAACGTATACACCCTCCAAGAGGAAAACACTCATCCTCTGAGGATTTTTAATCATGGGCCTGCACCATGTGCAAATTTGACATTCAAGTTTACACCATCCCTGTGATCTTGAAATCTATTATGTAAAATATTAGAATAAGATGCGAATATAGTATTTTGATGCTTCTTGAATGAGATAGGATCTTACAAGTCTCACCGTAGTTTATAGCATTCCACAGATGAAGTCCTAACAACTATGAACTCCCAATCCAAAAATGCAAACCCTAGTAGGAACAATCCTTCATGAGCAAAAGACATAAGCAAAAGAAACCACAAACAGAAAAATTAAATTCCCAAGGAATTAATGCATCAATATAAAAATAAGTTTTAAATGATTCAATAAATAAACACAGATAGTAAAAACATAATAAATATACATGATATCAGAAGTCATTTTGAGAATAAAACAAATTTTCTATCAATAAGAAAACAGGAGGAACAGATTAAATTTTGTTAAACTTCACGTTACATGTATTTGAATGATGAAGAGTAAACTTACTTTTACAGTCTGTGTTAGGTTTGACTAATGGATTCCCAGATATGACTTCTTTTTCTTTTAAAAAACAATCTGAACTATAAAATAAGTTGTTTGCTCCAATCATACTCAACTGGCAATGCAAAGAAGCGTAAAGATGACTGCAATAGATTTTTATTCAAAAATGGGAAGAACAGAAAGCACGTGTCCATCACTAGTTCTAAAGGAGTGCTGAAATTCCATGGGGTAAAAAGTGACCAGTCCCCTACTTCTGAGGAGAAAAATTTTCCTTGATTATTTCCTGCTACTGAGCTTGGAAGTAGAAACCCAACATAAGAGTAAAGATAAGAACAAACGTTAATTAAATACAGAAGAATTTCAATAGAGAAAATATGCAGATCTTTATTTGGAATTGAGTGGCTTTTTTAGCTTGCTTTAGGTCTCTACAAATTGGGGTGTAGCCTCTTTGAGCTTTCATGTATCTTGCTCCCTTTTGTTTCATGTTGGTGGCCCTTTTGGTTTACAAGTGTATGTGTGTATCGGAACTTCTGGTTTTGAAAAGATGGAACAGATATAGTTTTCCCTTTTCTCCAGCTAAGTACAATGAAAGTTCCTAGACACTATGTAGAAAACAAACATAGAATTCTGAAGGGTAGAGAGAAGGCTACCTGGGTAGAGACCTTGGGACTCCAGGAATGACAGTGAGATGAGTTCCCAAATTTTCTTTTAATTTCACACAATCTGAATTTGGAGCTAAAGAACTTGATAACTTTGAAATGTCAGAAGGTTCAGACTCAAAAAGTCCCCAAAGGCCTACTCCTTGTAGCCAAATAACCCCTTCCCTGCTCCAACCTGGCAGTAACAAGTATTCCTTCCCCTCAGTGTCGAAGAAGCAAAGTGGGGAACCTGGGCTTCTCCCTTTACTTGGCAGGAGCAAGGTGGCAGCCCACCAAACCCCTCTCAAAATGTTCAGATTTCAATCTCAAATCACTTATCACAACAGAAACCAGAAAATCACAATTTAAATGTGATTAGAGATGACTTAGCAAGACAGTACACATCTAAAAAATAAACCACCATGGTTAATCAATCCTCCAAAGACAAAATTGTGGCCCCATTCCTCCTCGCTCATGCAAGGGCCAAGAGGCCCATGATTTTGCTTCTTGCCAGACTATAACAAGTTGCAAGAAAAACCCATGCCTGGGTGGTCTTCAGAAAAGGCCAAAGAGAGAGCCCAGACATTCACTGTCATCCTCCCCGTTCCCTGCAGTGTCACCGAGCATGTGAGGATCCAGGACTTCCACCTCCACCCTCAGGCAGTACTGAGGGTAATGAGGCTTCCCTTACCTGTCCTGCTGGGGTGGTGTCAGAGGAGGCAGAATGGATGTTCGAAACTTTCACCAACCCCAGCAGCAAGACATCCCCACTGTGGTGTCAGAAGAGGTCACATTAGGAGAAGTAAGTAGACGCGCCTCCTCATGCCACTCAGGTATGTGCAAAGGTCTAGAAGAAAGCTGCGAACCCCTGCCCTGCTTCAAACCAGCAGTAACAAGTATTCCTTCCCCTCAGTGTCAAAGACGTGAAGTGGGGAACCTGGGCTTCTCCCTTTACTTGGCAGGAGCAAGGTGGCAGCCCACCAAACCCCTCTCAAAATGTTTAGCTTTCAATCGCAAATCACTTATCACAACAGAAACCAGAAAATCACAATTTAAAGGAAAATGGACAACTGTTGCACACCAACTCGGAGGGAACAGAGATGTTAGATTATCTGGAAAAGATTTCAAAGCAGCCATCATGAAAATCCTTCAATGAGTAATTAAAAAAAAACTAAACTTGAAACTAATTAAAAAATATCCAAGCTCAGCAAAGAAATAGAAGAGACATAAAGAATAACCAAGTGAAAATATTAGTACAAAATAAAACCTGAATAGAGGCTTCTCTTTCTGTTAGGGTTTCTCAAGTAACATCATTAGAGCCCATCAAGTTCATCAAAGTCAAAACCCAACTAATTCCTCTCCTTCACTGTACTTAATATGTTTTTGTATTTTAATTGGGAGTTTAAAAATATATATTTAAAACATAAACTTCTAGTGAAGTGTATCATTGATAGAAAAAACACCTAAATACTGTAGTTTGATAAATTATAACAAAAGGAACATATCTATGTAAACAAGCAAACAAGTCTTGAAATTCGACATTATCAGACCCTAAGCATGATCACTTCTCTCTTTCCCCCAAATAACCAATATTCTGACTTCTCCCAAAAGGAATTAAATTTGTATTCTTTCTAAATAGACATATTGGGAGGTAAAGCATTATTCTTTTAATATAAACAAAATCTGGCCTGGCGCCGTGACTCATACCCAGTAATCCCAGCACTTTGGGAGGCCAAGGCAGGTGGATTACCTGAGATCAGGAGTTTGAGACCAGCCTGGCCACCATGGGGAAACCCTGTCTCTACTAAAAAAAACCACAAAAATTAGCCAGGCATGGAAGCACATGCTTGTAATCTCAGCTACTCGGGAGGCTGAGGCGGGAGAATCACTTGAAACCAGGAGGTGGAGGTTGCAGTGAGCCAAGATCGTGCCACTGCACTCCAGCCTGGGCAACAGAGCAAGACTTTGTCTCTAAATATATTTAAAATTTATATATGTGTGTGTGTGTGTGTGTGTGTATGTAAATCAAAAGAAACATTTGTCAGATCAGTGTTATAGAACGGAGGAGTAGTTCATAATTTGTAATGCTTAATATTATTTTATTCTATATCACAAATTCATTTTTTTCTTTAATTGTTGGTGAAAATTTTATGGATACCAATTAAGGGTAATGTTGCCATCATAACATGAAATTAAATATCTTAGAGTGCATACATTTTGGGGCACAGAACAAAAAAAGGAATCTCTTGGTCTTAGGTTGTGTTTATATTCAACTTTGACAGACACTGGTAAAAATTTTCCGAACGATTTGTGCCAATTACCATATGCAAAGGCAGCGTCATTGCAGGGTCAAATAATGAGATATGCTTGCTCTTGTTAGTCTTTAAATTTAGCAATTCACTTTGGTGTGTGTAGGCATCCGTTGCTTTATTGTTCTTCACATGATTGTGCCTCCCAGATACAGCACAATTTACAAACTGGAGGTTTGTGGCAATGCTGCATTGAGCAAGACTATCAGCACCATTTTCCTAAAAACATGTGCTCACTCTTGCCTGTATGTCCCATTTTGGTAATGTTCTCAGTATTTCAAACTTTTAAATTATTAATATATCTGTTATGGTGATCTGTGATCAGTGATCTTTGATGTTACTATTGTAACTGGGGGCACCATGAACCACTTCCAAGTAAAATGGCAAACTTAATTGACAAACGTGTGTGTTCCGACCGCTTCACTGATTAGTCATTCCTCCCATCTCTCCTTCCTCTCCTAGAACCTCCCTTTTCCCTCAGACACAACAATATTGCAATTAGGCCCATTTATAACCATACTGTGACCACCAGGTATTCAAGTGAAAAGAAGAATACCTCTCACTTTAAATCAAAATGATGAAGCTTAGTAAGGAAGGCAGGTCAAAAGCCAAGATAGGCTGAAAGCTGGGCCTCTTGTGCCAAACAGTTAGCTAAGATGTGAATGCAAAAGAAAAGTTATTGAAGGAAATTAAAATGCTACTCCAGTGAACGCATGAATGAAAAGAAAGTGAAAGAGACTTATTGCTGATATGCAGCAAGTTCGAGCAGTCTGGATAAAAGATGAAACCAGCAACAGCATTCCCTTAAACCAAAGTCTAATTCAGTGCAAGGTCCTAGCTCTCTTCAATTCTATCAAGGGTAAGAGAGGTGAGGAGGCTGCGGAAGAAAAGTGAAGCAATTACAGGTTGGTTCTTGAGGTTTAAATGCAGAAGCCATCTCCATAACATGTAAGTTCAAGGTAAAGCAGCAAGCGCTGATGGAGAAGCTGCAAGTCATCCAGAAGATCGAGCTAAGATCAATGATGAAGGTGACTTCACTAACCAACAGATTTTCAATGCGGAGGAAACAGTCTTATATTTGAAAAAGCTTCCGTCTAGGACTTTCGTAGCTGGAGGGAAAAGGGCAATGCTTGTCTTCAAAGCTTCAAAGAGAGGCCTACTGACTTGTTAGGGATTGATGCAGCTGGTGACTTTTGCTTGAAGCCAATGCTCATTTACCATTGATGAAATCCTAGGATCTTGAAGAATTATGTCAAATCTACTCTGCCTATATCCTATAAATGGAATAACAGAACTTTGATGAAAGCACATCTGTTTATGAAGTGATTTACTGAATATTTTAAGACCACTGATGAGCTCTGCTGTCCAGAAAAAAAAAAAAAGATTCCTCTCAAAATATTACTGCTCATTGGCAATGCATCTGGTCACCCAAGAGCTCTGATAGAGTTGTGTAAGGAGAGTCATGTTCTTTTCATCCCTGCTAACACAACATGAATTCTGCAGAATGTGGATCAAGGAGTCATTTCAACTCTCAAGTCTTAATATTTTAAGAATTCCATTTTGTAAGGTAGTAACTGCCATAGATAGTGATTAGTCTGGTGGATCTGGTCAAAGTAACTTGAAGGCCTTCTGGAAGAAATTCACCATTCTAGATGCCATTAAGAACATTTGTGATTCATGGGAGGCTGTCAAAATATCGACAGTAACGGGAGTTTAGAAAATGTTGATTCCAATCCCTACAGTTGAGTTTGAGTTTCTTCCAGACTTCAGTGGAGAAAACAGCTGCAGATGTGGTAGAAATAGCAAGAGAATTAGTATTACAAGTCAGAACTGAAGATATGATTGAATTGCTGCAACCTCACTATAAAATTTTAACAGATGAGGAGTTGCTTTTATGGATAAGCAAAGAAAGTGCTTCTTTGAGATGAAATCTACACTTGATGAAGATGCTGTGAACATTGTTGAGATCATAAAGGATTTAGAATGTCACATAAACTTATTTGATAAAACAGTGTCCGAGTTTGAAAAGATTGACCCAAATTTTGAATGAAATTCTACTATGGGTAAAATGCTCTCCAACAGTACCATATTCTACCGAGAAATCATCCATGAAAGGAAGAGTGAATTGATGCAGCAAAATTCATTGTTGTCAATTTTATAAAATTATTGTTAATTCCAATAAATTGCCACAGCAACCTCAACCTAAAGCAAATACCACCCTGAATAATCAGCAGCCATCAGCATCTAGGAAAGACCCTCCATTAGCAAACTATATTAGTACTTGATGGAGGTCTAGATGATCATTAGCATTTATTAGCAATAAATTATTTTTAAATTAAGACGTGCACTTTTTTTAGACATAATGCTATGGCATACTTAAAAGACTCTAGAGTACAGTGTAAACATAATTTTATATGTACTGGGAAATCAAAAAAGTTGTGTGACCTGCTTTATTGTGATATTTTCCTTATTGTGGTGGTCTCGAACTGAACCCCCAATATCTCCAAGGTAGGCCTGTAGTAATATTTCCTTGTGGTTGAATTTGCACTTCGTTGAAGACATACAAAGTTGAGCATACATTCATATATTTTTCTGATTTTGTTCTAGTTTGAAGTGCTGTATTTCCTTGATAATTTTTAAAGTAAATTATACCATTTGTAACTGATTTATAGAAGTTCTTCGTATTTTATGGATATAAACCCGGTATCAGGTATATAATTTTCTTTTTTTTCTTTGTTAATATCACTTTTTTGATGAATGAATGTTATTAATATCAAAATAGTCCAATTTGTTATTCTTTTTATTATTGCTAAAGTATTTCAGGCCCTATTTTTGAATTATTTCTGTTCTCTAGCTTCATGAAGATATTGTACTGTTTTATAATGATACGTTATACTCTTAAATCATCCCAAAATGCACTTACAATTGATGTTTATGCAGGCTGTACAATAGGGATACATTTTTTAAAATTTTCCATTTGGAAGTGTAATTTGACCACCACGTCCCCTTTCTTACAGAACTAAGTTTGAATAAAAAGCTTTGCTCCTCTGCCTTGTACTGTGAGGGAATATCTCAGATAGGAGCTGCTTTTCAACATAGCCCAAAAGCTCCACGGTTCTGCCCTAAAGACGATTTAAAATAATTGACAGCAGTCAACTCACAGTTGTCAACATGTTACAGCCACAAATAACATGGTATAAAAGCCATTGTATTAGGGTTCTCCAGAGAAACAAAACCAGTTGTGTGTGTGTGTGTGTGTGTGTGTGTGTGTGTGTGTGTTATTTATTGTAAGGAATTAGCTCGTGCATCATGTAGTCAGGGAAACTGAGAAGTCCCACAGTCAGCTACCTGAAACCTGGAGACCAAGGAATGCTGACGGTTTAGTTCTAATAACTGAAGGGCATATGATGTAAGTCACAGTCAAGGACAGGGAAGACTGATGTTCTGGTTTTAGCAGCCAGGTAGAGAGAGCAAATTCTTTCATCTTTTGCTCTTTTGTTCTATTTAGGCTTGCAGTGGTTTGGAGGATGCCCACTCAGATTGGGGAGGACAATCTATTTTGTGAATTCTATAGATTCAAATGGTAATCTCATCAGGAAATACCCTCACAGACCCACCCAGAAATAGTGTGTAATCTAGTCACCCATGTTTAATGTTTAATGTAGGTCCCAGCCAAGTTGACATATAAAATTGAGCATCACATCCATTAAGGATTTTAGGTTGTTAAGTGGAATGCCTTAGTAAAAACTGCCTAATATTTAATTTGGGGTCTGCAGGTGTGTTGTTGAGAGAAAAATGTATGTCCTTAACTTCATGGCTGGCTGTTCAGCACCGTGGAAGCTGTAAATATGGTAAAATATATTTGCAGTGGTGAAGCATTTGATGAAAGTCATTCTAATATTCTTGTAGCAAAATGTTGTACAAAAAGTTTTCTAGTTTTAAAAAAGTGTTTATTAATATTGCTGGACTTGTAACAATGATTTCAGGTCTATGCGTTTTCTTGTAAGACTATTTTCCTTGCATCCTATATTTAATATATAAGTATATAGTTTAAAGAGAAACTTCAGCTGACTTAAATTTTAAGGATTTTAATTGAGCAATGAAAGATTTATGAACAGGGCAGCCCCCAGACTCACAGAAGATTCAGACATTCCACCACAGTCACGTGGTGGAGGAAGATTTATAGACGAAGAAAAGGGAGGTGATGTACAGAAATGGGAAATGAGGTCCAGAAACAACTGGATTGGGTACAGCTCGGCATTTGCCTTACTTGAACACAGTTTGAACACTCAGCAGTGTATGAGTGGTTGAAGTATGGCTGCTGAGATTGGCCAAGACTCAGCTATTGTTACAGGCACATGCTCCTAAGTTTTCAGTCTTGTCTACCTATTAGGTAAGGTGGCAGTTCATGCACAACGACTCAAATACAGAGGTACTGAGTCCTTCTCAGGCTATATTTCGTTCACTTTGACAATATATACAGTCATGCATCACTTGGTGATAGGGGTAAGTCCTGAGAAATGTGCCGTTAGCCAATTTTGCCCTTTCATGAACATCACTGAGTGAACTTACACAAACCGTGATGGTAGAGCCTACTACACACCTGACTATAGGGTTTAGTCTATTGCTCCTTGGCTGTAAACCTACACAGCATGTGACTGTACTGAATACTGTAGGCAATTGTAACGTAATAGTGTTCATGAATCTAAACATGTGTAAACCTAGGAAAGGTAAAGTAAAAACAGGGTATAAAAGATTTTTTAAAAATGGCACATATGTGTAGGGCATTTACCTTGAACAGGGTTTACAGGACTGGAAGTTGTTCTAGGTGAGTCAGGGAATGAGTAGTGAATGCATGTGAAGGCCTAGGATGCTACCTCACACTACCATAGAATTTATAAGAACTGGTCTATATTTAGGCTACACTCAATTTAAAAAAAAACGATTTCTCTTTCTTCAATTATAAGTTAACCTTAATTTATTGTAGTGTTTTTACCTTACTTTTTTTTTTAATTTTTTTTTTGAGACAGAGTGTCGCTCTGTCGCCCAGGCTGGAGTGCAGTGGCGTGATCTCGGCTTACTGCAAGCTTCTCCCGGGTTCACACCATTCTCCCGCCTCAGCCTCCCGAGTAGCTGAGACTACAGGTGCCCACCACCACGTCCAGCTAACTTTTTTTTCTTTTTCTTTTCTTTTTTTTTTTTTTGTATTTTTTGGTAGAGACAGGGTTTCAACATGTTAGCCAGGATGGTCTCGATCTCCTGACCTCATGATCCACCCGCCTCAGCCTCCCAAAGTGCTGGGATTACAGGTCTGAGCCACCGCACCCAGCCAACCCTTAATTTTTAACTTTCTGACTTCTTTTTTTTTTTTTTTAACAATGCTTAGCTTAAAACACAAGTATATTGTATAGTTGTGCAAAAATATTTTATTTTCATTATTATATAAGATTTTGTCAATTTTTAATTCTTTTTCCTTTTAAACGTTTTTGTTAAAAACAAACACTAGACCTACACAGTGTCAGAATAACCAATTTCTCTGTCTTCCACCTCCACATCTTGTCCCAGTGGAAGGTCTTCAGGGACAATAACATTCATTGTCTCCTATGCTAACAATGCCTTCTGAAATACCTTCTGAAGGACCTGCCTGAGACTGATTTACAGTTAACTTAAACACACACATATATATGTATATAATTGATCTTATCTATGTGGCAGTGGTCCCATGAGATTATAATGGAGTTGAAAAATTCCTATAACTTTGTGAACTCATAGCCTTTGTAACATTGTATTGCGATGCATTACTTATGTGTTTGTAGTTATCTGGGTGTAAAAGGAAATATATATATATATATATAGAGAGAGAGAGAGAGAGAGAGCAAATACCTCACTTTTAGCATATACTTCATAAAAGCATAGTACAATAAATACATAAACCAGTAAGAGTTACTTATTATTATCAAGTGTTAGTCACTGTTCATAATGGTGTGCGCTCTCCTTTTATAAAACGGGCAGCTCAGGTTTCTTTACACCAGCATCGCTACAAACACATGAGTAATTCATTGCACTACAATGTTACAATGGCTATGAGGTCACTAAGCTATAGGAATTTTCAGCTTTGTTATAATCCCATGAGACCACTGTCAAGTAGGCAGACTGTATCTGATTCTCACTGGTACTCTTTTTCATTTAGCTTCTAATTTCTGTTCTTATTACTCTGTGATCCAAGTGAAAACATCAAAGTGAACAAATTCTTTTAGTGGGGAAGTGGTAAAAATTTTTATTATTTGCAGTGTTATTAGATGGTAAAAAGCACAATGTCAGCTATATGTTTTCTTCTATTTGGAATTTATTGAAATTTTAGTTGAGGACAAATAAATGGTCAGTTAATAAATGAACTCTTAAGAACTCCATGTTTTTGGACATAGAGGGGAACAACATACACTGGGGCCTTTTGGAGGGTGGGTGATGAGAGGAAGGACAGGATTGTGAAAAATAACTAATGAGTACTAGGCTTAATACCTGAGTGACAACACAATCTGTACAACAAACCCCCATGACACTATATACCTATATAATAAACTTGTACCCTTGAACTTACAATAAAAGTTTTTTAAAAAACATCACAAAACTCCATGTTCTAATCTCAGCACTGTGAGTCCAAGAGCATTGCTTGAATGCAGGAGTTGAAGGTGGCAGTGAGCTATGGACAGGACCATTGCATTCCAGCCTCTCAAAAAACAAACACACAAACAAACCTATTACATGTTCTTTCTTATATTTATAAGATACACATAATATGAATAATATACAAATATAGTAACCTATTAACTATGTTCTTAAAATAATTTATTACTTCAATTATCTATTTGTCTACTTAATCGGTTGGTATTTGAATGCTATATAGAAGTTTTCAAATGTTATTATAGCTCATTACCTTTGCCTGCATATCTAATGTTTTTTGGTGTGTATATTTTGATCCTGGTTTTTAAGTACATATAAGATGATGGCCTTACGTATTCTTGGAAACCACTGTTTTCAACAAAATTCCTCTTTTATATGTTTAACATTTTGGGCTAAATTCTGAATGAATATTTTCAGGCCAACTTAACCTATCACATAAATTGTTTAGTACATCTTTGTCCCCTGCTTATTTTTCATCTTTATGTCTAGTTATATTTTGTGTTGGTCTCACAGTTTTAGCTTATAACTGGTTCTGTATTACTGTTGTTTAATCTAAATTGTATACTGTTTACTTTTTAACAAGGAAATAGTCTTCATCCACATTCGTTGTACATATTATCATGTTAGAATTTTTCTGTCATCATTTTATAAAAGCTTTTTAGTAGTATCTTTTTAAAATTTTTGTATTTGTTTTTTCAATTTTTGTGGAATTGTGATTTATTTTGTTATGTTTATCTTGAATAATACATTTAATAAATGCTTTTTACTGACTTTTTAAAAAGATTTATCAGGAATAACTAAACTAGTTTTCTCTCAACTTTAAAAGTCAAGTGTAATTTTATTTATATATGTCCATACACACACATATTTAAAACTGCAAATGAATTTAGAGCATGTGTATGTGTTTGCGGTTTTTTGTATTTATTGCCTATCTGAGAGCAGAAGATGACAGTGAAATGTCATGGGATTGGGAAATAGAAATTGAGGTTGATTACATTTGCTGATTATTAATATAGTTGATAGGACTATCCATAAAATGTTTATTTAATAAGAAAGGAGAGACCACCATCAATTTGTAGCAGCTTTGAGTACCAATAATGATTTATTCTAATAAACATGTATGAGAAATGCATGGTCAATATCAATGGTTCACAAAATACAGAAAATTATCTATATGTAGATTTTGTTGATCATGTAAAATGTTGATTCATTTTACCTTCCCAAATAAATTATTGCTAAACATTCTGAATTTAAAAATATATTTTCTATTTTATTTTTAAAGAGTATACACAATCTATTTCAATCTTCTTTTAATACTAATTGTACTTAAACCTCTTAAGTGTAATTAGCAGGAGATTATAACTTTAATAAATAAAACCACATTAACGTTTAGATAAGACAAAAATGATTTTACAAAATGTAAATATGTACCTAATTTAAATAAAATAATTTATATTTTTATTCTTTGAGAAAATAGTGTTGTAAATGTATTATGCAAAGTGTGTGCTTCATAACACAGTAAAATTATGAACATTCTAAACACATTTAAGAATATTTTAAAAAGTAACCTTGAAGAAAACACAGTACAGTAAGCTTTCTTAAAATATAGTTAATAATATCTGCTATTTTCTCCAGGCTATTTTTTAAAGTTTTAAAAGGTCAATTTATCAGAGTACCCATAAAATTTCATGGAATTTGGTGTTTCAAGGATTTGACAGTATTTTCTTTTCTTATTGAGCATGGCTGTATAAAATCTAAACTGACCTAAGCTATTTTGTCTCTGAATGAAGTTATTTATTGCAAGTACTTTTCTCTTTTTTTGACATCTCTCTGCCTAACAGAAAAATCCACTCTACAGAAGTAATAGAAATAAACATTACTTCCAGAAAAATAATTATAAGCCATGGTTTAAATACAAACACCACGTTTGAGCTGAAAAAAGATAGAAATCTAAAGTTGACCTTTAAAATAAGATTCAAATTATTTTAATATAACTAAAACACCAAAAATAGTTATTTTCTCACTAATTTTAAGTACAATTTTAATTTGTTAACATTTTTAATGCACCAAAGGAGATCGTTTATTTAATGAAAGGAGATAGTAGATACAGAGATAGAAGACACAGATCTCGGAAGGTTATAAGGTGTGCAATTATTTAGTTTTCTTGAAAACTGTAATGTCATATCTCTAAAGGAAAAGAACAGCTCAGTACTCTATGTTTACTTAGAACATGCATTTCATCAAATAAAAATGTCACTATCACTTATCCCCAATTCTTTTGAAGTTGTAGAAATTATGTATTTATTTACAGTGAAAATATTAGTAACAGACAAAGCAAAATTTTAAGTGTAATGATCATATTATAAATTTGTATTACTTACATAAAGTACCATAATTAATTAAACCAAAAAATGTTTAGAAATTATGATAGCTATGGATTCAGATTACATCCCCTGAGAAAATGCCAAAATATAAATTTTCATTAAAGTCACATTTGGATTCATATAAGTATTTTCACACTGGAAGTTATGTCACTTTCTTGAAAACAATGAAAAAGATGTCTGCGTATTTCTGTGTCCTCTTCATGAGCAGCTTTGTCCTTTGTGCTGAGTGCTGCATGACAACAATCTCCCTTTTTAGCAGGTCATTTGCCCGAATTTTGTGGTTTAGAGCAAGAGTCCCATTATTATATTACTTAAGTGTGGTCTATATCCTGTCATATCGTCTTTGCTTCCCCTTGAAATCAGAGCTGCGGAAATTGTGGGTTGAACCTTGGGGAGACAGGGACAGCATTTGTGGCAAAGGAGCAACTTATTAAAACAAACAAAAAAGATGTTCTTTTGTCCTTCAGGAAGATAGACTTTGAAGTACTGCAAGGAATGTTAAAAACAAACAAACAAACAAACTGGTCTGACATGGTGGCTCACGCCTGTAATCCTAGCACTTTGGGAGACTGGGGCGGGCGGATTGCCTGAGCTCAGGAGTTCGAGACCAGCCTGGCCAACATGGTGAAACCCCGTCTTTACTGAAATACACACACACACACACACAGATTAGCTGGATGTTGGGGCATGTGCCTGTAGTCCCAGCTACTCGGAAGGCTGAGGAAGGAGAATTGCTTGAATCCAGGAGTTGGAGGTTGCATGAAGCTGAGATCATACCACTGCAATCCAGTCTGGGCAACAGAGCGACTGGATGCATCCCCACACAAAACTGGTCAGCTCAGGCATGAGCTCCCTAATGCCCTCATGGTCCTAGGTGCCCATCACCTTACGCAAGGGCCCTACAGAACTTCTCTGCAAATATTAATCATAATGGGCTCTTTGTAAAATAGTTTACAACATTCCTTTATCCTTAACAACAAACTCTACCGGAATGGGGAGGGAGATATTAATATGCGTGATATGACTATATACTAAGAGATGAAAGAAATGAATATAAACTCAGTCTATAGCTACCTATGACTCAGCACTCTCTTACAAGTGCTAGAAATACATTTATCATCATCATTGAATGGCATCTGAAAAACAGGCATGGGTAATGATTTGAAAAAAGTGTTTTCTCCACATTACACAACCATAACATTTCTTCGTATCCTTACCCTTTCTTTCATTCCCCAATTTCTATTACATTTACTATCAATACATTCTGTAATCACTGACTTCCTTCTCCACTGCCTCATCCCCTAATTCTGTTTCACTCATCTCTCTCACCCTGTGGACACTTCTGATTATCAAGACACTAAAGATTTTTCCTGAATTTTCTGTTTGTTTTGTTTTGTTTTGTTTTGTTTTCTTGTTGCAGGCAGCAATTGGCAGCAATGTACCTACACTTGGTTGAAACTGGCTTTCTCCTGCTGGTCTCTTCCCCAATGCCTTAGCTGAGATTCTTTCTTAACAGACCCTTCCAAGATTCTTTTGTTGGGTTAATTTCCTCTTGCCAATTCCTAATAATAAAACTACTTTAAAGCTTGGTACTTAGTTATACATATATTTTTCTCAATTTATTATTCACTCTCCTAAAGAATATACAAAATATGATTTCAATTTTTTCAGGTCCTTTTGAATGAATATCCAAAATGCTTCTCTAATGCTTACTTCTGTTATGATTTTTAGCTGTGTCTCAAACGTGTCTTTTTTTTTTTTTTCCTTTTTTAACTGTGGGAGTGACTTAGGGAGGAAATGTGGTAGAAAATAGATGTTACATTCACCTGTGGAACTTTTCAAATCAAATTTGAAATGTATAAAACTGAGTTGTAGGCACTTTTTTGTGATTCAGCATGAACTTATCACCTCGGGTTTTCTCAAATACTTAAAAGAAGTACAAATGGCTTTATTAGAACAGAAAGGATTTAAGGGTTCCTGTAGTGACTTCCATTAGCTGTATTTAAACACCACTTGCTAAAAGTTCTGTTTCTCCATTGCAGGTGGTACTAAACATGAGACTATTCCATCATACTTTCTCTTTTTCTCTAAAAATACAAGTTTTCTGTATACCTTCAGAATATGATCTGTGTTTCTAATAGTATAACCCTTCTAAATCATTCACAGTTTCCATGAATATCTCCTGTTGTTACCTAACCAACCATTTATTTTACTGAATGAAGACTTTCCATTACAACAGACATTTGACTTCACTACCATTAAAGAATTTTTCCTCACATATCAGAACCTATGAAGTGATGTCTACATATAAAATAGTTCTTTTCAGTCTTTGTTTTTAAATTTTGCTTTTAAGTCTGATTACAATTAGATATCTTGTAGCATATACCCTAGGTAATAGCTGTCACTTTTACCATTTTTTATGTTGCAGTGATTTTTTATTCTTGCTTTTGTAATTACATGGCTTAAAATCCCCCAGCACCAGGGTTCCAGAAAGCTGATTACTCTTACTTGAGAAAGTGAAATCATTTTCCATCTCCTTGGGTGAATATAAATCAAATGGTGCTCTGGTTTTGAAGCTCTCTTGGCTTTTTTTTTTTTTCTCTCTCTCCCTTTTAAACTGCTTGCCTTTTATCTCTCTTGTTACAGGTCACCTTCTGCAATCAGATGTTTCATTTTCCAGAAATACATTCCATATTATTCAAATACTGACTCATTTTCACCTTGTTAGCCTTTGAGTCTAAATTCTTTAATATCAAGTATTTTTCTAAATAACATTGTTGTTTTTTACAGTAGTTTTCATACCTGAATATATGCCATGATCACCTAGAACTCTTTAAGATGATAGATAGATAGATAGATAGATAGATAGATAGATAGATAGATGATAGATAAACAGATAGATGGATAGATAGATAGATAGATTCCTAGAAAATACTCTAGGATTGTATTGAGACCTAGCAATCTGTATCTTTAGAAACCTTGGCCAGTGACATCAAATGAGAATCTGTCACAGTCCTAGGAATTTGGATCTATAAATTAAAGCTAGAGAAGATAATTGGTTCCCTATACATTACCAATTTAAAGTATTGAAACAGATAAACAAAGAGTACACAAGATACAAAATTTGACAATCAATACTAGCAAAAACTATTATATTTAGAACAATGCCTTTTCTCATTTTCCCGGCCTTGGATTTTGCAACTACTGCTACACACAAAATTGACATCCCTCCACCTGCAGCTCTCTCCCTAAGTGAGATCTATCTAGGTTTGACGCAGGTAATATCTAAACATATCTGGGAATTTCTGCAGCTGACCCTTGCCCTTCACTTGTAGGGCTCCTCAGACACTTAGTTATCCTCTCTGTTGAATTGCTGCTAGATTCAGTATTCTAGTGCTGACATTGAGATTTTGTGTTGGTTTCACAATTTTTAGTTCATTCTCCTAATGAACTACACTCATTCAACCTACACTCTAATAATTGTGGCCTCACTTTTAATTTAATCACAGCCTTATTTAAAAAGCATGTGTTCCAGGTTGGGGATTTTCTGGTTCAACTTTGATCCATAATCTGTTTCTGTTCTAATATATACCTAAGTCTTTAATTCCACTTCAAAGTTTGAAACTTTTAGTTCCCTGTACAATTTTCCATCCTCAATCTTTATTTCTAATAATAACCTGCCTCTGCAACCCGTTGTTGTGTTTTTGTTTGTAAATGTTCTGTCTGCCTGGGCTTAGAAAGTGTTTTGAAACAAATGTCTTGTCTTGTATTGGACCCTCACAATAAACACTGTCTAAACTGCCATTAGTTTAGGTAAACTCTTTGGCATTCTACCTTGCCTACTTAAAATAACCTCTGCTGTGATTCTGCTCTGGCCAGCAAACACTGTCTTTGACCCGAAGATGATGTTAATGGTATTCACTATCTTTTTCTGGAGGTAAACTCTGATGCTCATTAGGCAGGCATGGTGGTACATGCCTGTAATCTCAACTACCGGGGAGACTGACGCAGGAGAATTGCTTGAACCTAGGAGGTAGAGGTTGCAGTGAGCTGAGATCATGTCATTGCATTCCAGCCTGGGCAACAAGAGCAAAAATCCATCTCAAAACACACGTACACACACACAACAACAACAACAACAACAACGATGGTTTTTGTTGACAACTGTGAACATATTAAGAAAACTTGAATGCAATATATATTATTTGTCTTTCACATTGCATAGCCTTATGACGAACATGATTCTAAGAGCTCCAAATTAAGTAGTTCTTAATCTAGATTATGAGATCCCTTCGGGAATGCAAATAGAGTGATCAGATTAATGGTAATATAGAGGGATCAGCTATAAACCAATCTCACGTATAAAGACAGAAAAGTACAATTCAAGGCAGTTTAGTAACAGATGTAAATGCCAACCATTTATTCCCTCATGAAATTATTAATAAAACTGCTCTTGCTTAGTGACCATATACACATCCTCAGTTTTAATGGGCTGAGTTTGCAACAGATACACACTGTGATAATGTAGGGTTGAGGCTGTCAATAGCCTTTTAAGGGGTTGTATGACTGCACAACCAATGACTTCATTATCTTTATTGCCATGTATTTCTCATGCATTTATTCACTTTTTATCTGGAATGTAAAAGAACATGGAATTTAAGCAATTACATCTCTCATAAAGACATTTAAAATGCTTTTTTTGGTAAAGTCACTAAAGCAAATTGGTTTGCTGCCCAGCAACGAAGATTTAATACTTAATGAAATAACAGATGGCAGGCGATCATTTCAAAGGAGAAGGACATGACTAATAGCATAAAGATAATTGATTGCATGGATCTGAGCCTTTGATACTGTCATGGAAAACACTAATCATCTAAGAATTTTTATAAAGTATATTTTCTATTATGGTTCTATGTTGTGTTATACAGCTGATAAAATTGAACAAGTAAACAGAACTCTTGTGGGAATATTATACCTTTAACTCCACGGTCCAAAGATACAGTAAAATATAGAATAAGGATATTGTAACATTAGCCAAACAATTTCTTATATGAATATAAGTAGGCCTTTGAGTGGTAATGTCACTATTCTCAAACAGCATCATATTTATACCTAGTAAGGTTTAAGGGAAGTGGTATGCTACTGATTATGCACAGCCTTTTCCAAATCTCCATCATGTCAATCATTTCAAATGAGCCCTGTGTATGTATTTATACCATGGAAATGAACCATGCTATAAAATAGTACACACACATGCACGCACACACACACAAAACACACACACATCTATCTATACCTACATCTATATCTATATCTATACCTTAAAGAGCACTTGCTAAACATTTACCGTGACACTATGTAAGGTGAGTAAGGTGATGTGCACAGAATAAGGATTTCCTGATCCCAGTGTAAATGTGAACAAAGGATTAAATTTCTGCTCACTGTCTCCAAGCATTCATGCTATATGCTTACTAATTTGGCTCCTTGCAGATCTGAGAACAAGTTGGAGGAGTGTGAAATGGGTTAGCCATTTCTCGTTGCCTTCAACTGGTACTATGAAGGAGCAAATTTCTAGTCCCAGCTAGTGAACTTGAACATGTGTAAGAAACACAAAGCAAGCAGATAACTTTGCTAGAGGAAGCCCATTCTTTCTGTACTCAAATGACTGGAAAAAGTGTTGGATCAGTTAATTATGTATCCTGCTCTATTACAGAAGCTAAATTGCTTCTTAAATGCAGTGTGCTGATTAGCAAACTGTAGGATCCTGCATATTAGATATTAAAGTATAGAACAGCAAGCGTTCCAGAGGAATCTAAGAATCCAAACCCAACCTCCAAAATGTCTCTAGTTGCATGCCTCATGCCTGAAGATCCTAGATATTCATTGTAATGAAGGGTCTGTAATATATTGAAAATTGAAGGATAGCTCTTTAAGTATCCTAACTGATTTTATCAATTATTATATTTTTTGAGGTCGTAAAATGAAACGCTGGTATAAATATGACTTAAGAGCAAAGTTGGATACAATTTCTTGCATGAGTAAATGTCAAAAATATTTCGCAAAATGAAATTGGCAGCCAGCCAAGTTAATTTGAGGAGACACATATAGACAAGGAAGCTGTAAACCAGGAGCATATGAAACAAGATATTTTAACAATTAATGACTTGTTTGAGTTCAAGTGCTTGGTCTAATATGAAGTGGAAGGCAAAGGTAAATGATTAAATCTAAATATTACCATTCAAGTATCTGTCAGAAGCAATTAAGTAGAAGCACCTTATTGAAGTAGGGTCTTTCATGATTGTTTAGCCCCATGAAATATTTTGGCTTTATTCCTTGTGTTAGTCTATTCAAGCATTAGTCTTCAGGTCTCCTTTTCAATATCCCTCTTTTTCATCTATTGTTCCTTTTGCTTACTATTGTGTGCTCATGTGATTATTCTGTACTTTTCTTCAAGTCACTTGATGTTAAAGAATATTTTATAAAGACTTCAGCTAAAAAAGTTAAATATTTATTGAAAATTAAAATGTTTTAAGTCAAAGAATACCTTTTATTTCAGTAGTGGTGATGATAACTAAGGGAGATATGCCTACCTGCCAATATGCAAATGGTTTCCATTTTGTCAGTTCATAATCCTATACTATGCTTATCAATAGGGCTGTTTGTTCAACCTCTATGGTTACATTTTATTTTAAATTATTTCTTTACATGTAATTAAGAAAGTAAACATATGTTTGTAAACATACATGATATATATGTTTCATCATATATGAAAGTAAATAAATATGATTTTTGAAAAAATAAATGAATGAGCCTATAAAATAGTGAGACTAATAGCAAAAATAATTCAGAAAACAGTCTCTTTGCAGTTTGAGTTTCTCTGTGTATTTCAGAGTGTTAATAAGACTGAGGGTCAATGTGACTTTTCCAAGGTTTATTGCTTTCAGAAGTCAATGAGTTTCTTTTCTAAATCTAATTTTCTGAGTGATAAATTGATGGGTATTCCATGTACTTTTTCAGCATCTTGTTGGCTGTCTTTATACAGATTGAATATTTAATGAGTGATCAATACTTCCAAGGTACATTTTCTTTTACTTTCTTCACTTAGGAGTCTGTGTAGCTACCAAATCACAAATATCACCAAAACCACAATCTCCATCATCACTCAACCAACAGGAATCTCCTGAGAGCCTGCTTCATGCTCAGCACTGTGAAAATTGCATTGAAAAACAAAGGCACAAAAGAGAATAAAAATGATTTTATATTATTGGTAGGAGAGTTATTGACATAGCAAAGATTAATAGAGTATAATGTGATTGGTGTTTTACAGTCAGGGAATTTTAGAATTTTTGATCTGCCTCTAACAAGCTGGTTACTCAAACTCCCCAATTAATAAAGTCAGACTTGCCAATTGGCACTGGAGAATTAAATGATATAATGCATTTAATTATGTAGATTGGTGCCTGATATATTTTAGGTGCATGCTTAATGGTAAGGTGATAATAATTACTTTGATTAACTGATATAAATATATACTGTAAAGATCACTAAATGCTGAGAGAGAAACACAACTTCTATATCTGATTACCATTTACAGGTTTGCTTATTGTTGTCATGGGCGAGTCATTTAGCATCTTAGATTCCCAATATTCCTACCTCTAAAGTCAGAAAGAGAAATAATTAGTTGACCTTTAATGTTCTACCTACATGTAATAGTCAGTGATTTCATGCATATTCCATTACTTGTAAACAAAAGCTTATAGGCATTAAAGACTTTAGATGGCTGTGTGTGTGTGTGTTTGTGTGTGCGTGCGTTTGCGTGTGTATGTTATAATCCCTTTTGAGTTTCTATTCTAAGCTGTGAACTTGTCTCCAGGATAACACACATACGAATTTGTGTCCTGATTTTGAATTGAATTTCAAGCCATTCTAATCTTTGTAGTTCACTTGTAGCCCTGGCTCTTAGGGCGAAGACCTGTCCTCTGTGTTAACTGTCTAGAAATGACAAAAATCACTGGTGGCTGATGTCTGGAATCTGCATATGCCTTTTTAACATTAATTTTCTTTTCTTTTCTTTTTTCTTTTTTTTTTTTTTTTGAGACGGAGTCTCGCTCTGTCGCCCAGGCTGGAGTGCAGTGGCGCGATCTCAGCTCACTGCAAGCTCCGCCTCCCGGGTTCCCTCCATTCTCCTGCCTCAGCCTCCCGAGTAGCTGGGACTACAGGCGCCGCCACCTAACCCAGCTAGTTTTTTGTAGTTTTAGTAGAGACGGGGTTTCACTGTGTTCGCCAGGATGGTCTCGATCTCCTGACCTCGTGATCTGCCCGTCTCGGCCTCCCAAAGCGCTGGGATTACAGGCTTGAGCCACCGCGCCCAGCCTTTAACATTAATTTTCAAGGCAGTTTCTCAGACCAAAATATTCTGACTCCTGTTCTACTTTGTCTTTTAAGAATATGCCCAGGAGGCCATAAGTGCTTCATTTCTTTCTCTTTTTTAATATCACTATTTTGTATTCTAACACAGAGTGTCCCTCTTCTCCTGAGTATCACAACTGAAAATAGAACAAGAAAGAATTCCTCCATGTTCCCTCTCTTTCAGTTTCTTAGATCTTATGTATATATTTATTTTGATGTAATTAATAAAAATATTGAAGAGGCTGGATATGAACATAACTAAAAGCATGAAATTATAAAACCCAAATTGATGAACTTCTCCACACTGGTGTATGTTATTGAAAACTTTTGGATTCTGTTTGTTTTTACTTAGGCTGCAGTTCACTAAATTGTCAGTCTTCTTTTGATTCCCTGATCTTCTGTAGATTACGTTAACCTCTTTTCTCAGTTAGTTACAAAGATCTTACTTTAGTTATAAAGTAAGATCTTCAATTACAAAGATTTAGTATGTATGAATAAGGAAAGAGGGCATAATTCATGGCCAAATGTAAAATTTTACTTAAATATTCAAATTTAATTCTTTTTAAAATTCTGTATTAAATCAGGTTAAATCAATGTTGAACCTGATACTGGCATACCTCTTTTGATCCATAAAGTACAAACTTGTAGTTTTCTAGTGAAAACATTTGTATTTGTACGGCCCATCAAATACTCAGAGGGATAAACAAAAAAAGAAAAACAAAGGAGAAGGAGTCAAATATGGTTTCTTAAAGTTAAATGGTTGTTTTAAACATTTTATGATGACTTATTTTTGTCAATGGAAAAATGTGAACTTTTATTAATATTCTCTTTTCAAAATGCTTCTAACATATATTTGACTCATTTAATATTACTATTTTATATCACTTTCTTAATTAATTGCCTATTTTCCACTACAAAAACTCATGAGCATTTATCAATAGATGCGAAGCTCTACGGTGATCATTTCATTTGTATTTTCTCATTTAACTTTCACATCATCCACATAGGACATGTACTAATATTATCTCGCTTTGGATTGCTGGTAAATGAGACAGAGCAAGATGAGCCAACCTGAGAAGATCATGAAGTAGGATGTTGGACCTGATGTTGAGCCTACCCCGTCTCTCCAGATAATCATCACAAACACAATAACCTGTAACCAGAAGATTGAGACAGAGTTCTGCAAGGTGATGGTTTGCAAAAACCTGAATTCCAGATGTCTCTTTCCTTCCTTTCTTCTCTCCTTCCTTCCTTTAACTGTAAACTAACTGCATCCAGAATATACAACTGACATTTTAACTCATCCTCTAATTTTTATGTCTTCTATGTAAAGTAAAAATCAAATTCCTTTCAGGAAAAAATAATCAAAAACTGTACATTAAAATAAATATTTCCACTAAAATAAATGGCTATCACTGAATGCATCCAGTCTTCACTTGTGTTTTAATTTCACAATGACCCCTTTGCTTTTGTTTTCAAATTTAGGTTTCTTTGTTTTCATGATCAAATTTGAGCTTGAACATTTTCTTAGACTGAATAGTTATTAAATGTCTATGTTTGCAGACCAAACAATTGTCACTAGACTGATTATATAGCCTATACAGTAAGAAATAGGAAATGCTCAACATCAATGTAGTCTGATGCAACATTTCTGATGATTTTTTCCACCAGCCTCTCTTAGAATTTGTGTGACAGGTATACAAAAATCAACTTCTAGCAATCAAACACATAAACTAAATAGATTCAAAAGGGAAAGTATAATCAATCTATCTCAAATAGAGTAAGTGGACTAATAAGCATATCATCAGAGATGCGTCTAAGATTCTTTAACATTCTTCTTTACTTCAGAATGCCAGCTTTACTGGGAATTAATATCCCAACATCAGGCAGCTATTGCCTCCAACAACAATAAAGCTGGTATGGCTTTCAGTTTAACATCCATGATATGCTTCATTAAATGTATTTCATTTTACTGTCAGATTTTTTAATATGTCTCTGAGCACACTTCATAATTTTTGAAAGATATTACAAACTAATTTGTTTCCCAGAAAGCATACTTTCCATGCATAATAAGAATCATGATGCATTTTTATGACTTTATGTGTATTAATCAAGAGCTTTTTATAATGGAATTTTCCCTGTTCCCAATTCTGCTTCACATATGCTAAGACAATGACAATTTGAAGTCAACTTCTAACATTAACTTTAAACACAAAATACCTTGTGCATAAATATGTTAGCAACTTTTATATTGTAGTAGAAAAGCTATTGAACTTGGTGGAGAAATAAAGACTTTCTCCCTCAATGTATCTATTAAGAAAAGTTTGGTTTCATGAAATTTAGTAATGAACTGTTACATGTTAAAAAAAAAAAAATCTTTTAAGTATTTAAAAGGAAAAGCCACAAGTGTTCTTAAAATGTGAAAGAAAGGAAACATTCTAGATATCTTATGAAGATTATTATTCTGAATATTAAGATACCATAATATTCAGATAAGAGTTACTGACCATATATGCGTATCTGTGGAGACTGCCTAAAAATTTGAACGTATTATAGATATTTAAGTAAATATTTTACTTTCTGATCCATTTCACCCATTGTCCTAAAGAAGCAGAAAGGTTAAAGACTTGCTCAGGTCAGGAAATGTTTGCCAGCCTATCAGAACTGTCACCGGCTCCCTATTACAACTCACTGTACCCTCTGAAAGCAATAGGTTTGCTGATTTTCTCTTTCTAAATCCACATGAGATAAGAAAACAAAACAAAACAAAACAAAACAAGACAGAGTCTTTGGAATCACAAAGGTTTCATGGAAAATTGATTATAGTCAATTTTAATTGTCACTCGAGCAATTTTCAAATCTGTCCCCTTCTTCAACTGGTATTATTGTTTGTTTGTTTGTTTATCGTTTACCCAACAAATACGATTATCATCTTTGTTATAGTCAGTAATTCTAAGTCTGCTGGCGGAACCTGGAAGCCATAACAAGCAAGTGCGAGAAGTCATTGAAGGGAAGAATAAAATTACACTCTTCTAGCTCTAGGATCATGGTGGGTAATAACAGAATTAGACATTTTTACTTCTCTAGGATCTACCTTTCACACCAAAATGTCTCTCTGTGTTTATAAAAATATAAATAAATGAACCATTCATATATCATTCTGAAATAAAACAAGCATGTTAACAAACACTGTTAAATGTAGAAAGCATTTTAATACCATTTTTAGGAAAAAGATGGAGGATATTTTGTGAGTTTGGGCTGTAGAATTAATGCTGCTTGGAAAATTTCCTCTCCATTTGAATGGACCAATTTTTATGTTAATGATTTTTTATTTTAAAAATACTTTGAGGTAAGCAACTACTGCAAAATAAACTCTTAAAAACAATACAGTCGTTTAACTTTATTTTATTTTTCTTTATTCCAATAAGCCTTTTCACTCCTAACACAACTATTTTATAATTAAAATTAGTTACTTCTTTTTTTTTTTTTATTATACTTTGAGTTCTAGGGTACATGTGCATAACGTACAGGTTTGTTACATATGTATACTTGTGCCATGTTGGTGTGCTGCACCCATCAACTGGTCAGCACCCATCAACTCGTCATTTACATCAGGTATAACTCCCAATGCAATCCCTCCCCCCTCCCCCCTCCCCATGATAGGCCCCGGTGTGTGATGTTCCCCTTCCTTACTTCTTTTTTTATTGAAAAAATATTCAACTTAGCTGTTTACAAAGAAGCTGTTGTGTATTTAAATTAATTTCACAGATTTAAATATAATTTACAAAGGGAGAAGTAAGAACATTGAAACTGAAATAATAATGCTTGGTAAGAAATGAATGGCAATTTTATTTCAAACAAGAAATCTACAAGATGTTAGTGTTCACCTTTTGTTACTTTCTGATCTACACAAAATTCATTACATTTTTGTTTTCCAGTATTATATAGGTAGGTTTCCACAGCAGTTTTCTGCAGTGGGAATATCTTGGGAATATAACTCCTCATTATTTATCCCTAGATTTTCATTTAGGCACAGATTTTATTCCTACCTGCCCCTGAGGACTACTCTGATTAGCTCTGAGCTCATTTTTTAAAGAATATGGCAGGAAACCAACAGGTAAAATCTTAAAATTGCTATGGCAATGCCTTTCCTTGGTCTTTCAAGGTTTACATTTTCTAAAGAAGGCTAAATACCAACAGTGACATCCACACTGATTTCAGATCACTTGTGTCAGTATTCAGAAAGAAGACTGATTTACCATGTGTGGGCCGTCCTTCCTTATGTTTCCACAATAAACCGTTAAAGAGTGGGATGGGTATTTTTAACACTATCCAATGAATGCCTTCCTTTAGTATGTTTACTGCAGAAAATAGACAGCCCCAATATACACAAAGCACTTTCAGAGCTCCTTCCTGCTCTATTTTGTATAAGGATTTGGAAGACTAGGTCCAAGACTCAGTTCTTTCATCAAAGAACAGTGAGGCTGTGAACAAAAGAATCAGCCTGCATATTTTAGTTTCTCATTGGCAAAAGAAGCAGAAAGGATGATATCGCTAAGGTCACTTCCCGTCTTACAACATTTTGAGACTTTTAACTGGAAAGATTTGAATATGAGAAGCTTCATTTTCCATCTCTTCCAAATCTTATCTTATTATCAACAGACTGTTTAATTGAGTAGGATGAAGAGATCCATAAAAATTTTATGTCAAAGAGGGATATAATGGCAAACCCCTTTCCTTTGGTGTTGGTAGGTGGCAGTGATGAAATATATAAATACCATCTTAGGGCTTTAAACCACCAACTGTTCAAAATCAGTCGCTTGACTCCTCTTCTCTTGTCTCCACGAGTCACTGCCCATATTAGAGTCTGATGTAAGAATTAGTCACAGTGAGACATTCAAAGGATGTTAGAAAATGTAACCATACTAAGCACTGATTAATAAACATATACATGGCATATTATATTTCCTTTATAAATTTAATGTGATTAATTGTTGAAAGACATAAAAAGGATTTAGGTCTCATGAAAAGAAATTATGCCATTTTATAATAAATTTCTGAATCCAAGATGAACCCTTTATGTAATTATTGATATATGTTAGCAATTGAATGAAACAATATTTTTGTAATTTCCAATTTGCATTCTACAAAAGACTAAACTCTACCTGTAAGGATTACAATGTCTACGTTTTAAAGTTAAACAAAAGGAGGGAGACGATGCAAGAGGATTTTCCTTGCAGACAGGAGTGGAGGATAGAAATGTAGAGGTGACAGTAATGGCAGGGATGAGAGAAGAAAATGATGATTGGATGTTGTGAGAGAGCAAAGAAATGGGAAGGAAAAGAAAAACACACAAGATGGGGCATAAAATAGGGGATCCTAGTAAACTACAGAAATGGCTAAAACCAAAGTAAATTATCTGTGAGCCTTAAGCTATTCATAAGGATGCATTATTAAATTTATTTCCCTTGACTATGAAATGAATTCTCCTGCAGGGTCAATTTATTATGTATTTTGTCTTGTCAATTTTTAATCTAGGCATCTAGTAATTCTAATTATAATGATGTTATGCCTCTCCCCACCTCACCGGTGAACATTCAAAGATATAAAGGTACTATGTTTATAACCAAATGCTGTTCAGTTATTTCAGTAATCTAAGTACAAATTTAAAACACGTATGCTGGTGGCTGATTTTACAGTATACCAAAGCAAAAATATGTATGAAACTCAGTAGGCACAACAAAAAATGCCCAGGTGGGTGACTTAGTGAATAAATAAAACACATTTACATGACAATCAGTAGACAGAGCAAAATTCATAGAGAGATTCTTCAGATTAACTCTTCATGCTTTTCTATAACTTTGTGTAAACATGTTGTTAACGAATACTGAAATAAATTACCTGCATTTATCACCTGCCAATGATTCATTAGTTGAACTTGGAAATTGGCAAACCCAGCCTGTGGGCTCAATTTATCCTGCCATCTGTTTTTGACAATTCTGTCCTCTACATCTGCAGTTTGGTAATTTTTAAGTATACAATTAATATCTGAACCACTTTTTATCTTGCTTTCTATTCTTTCCTAGAAAATGAGAGCCATCTGAATAAAATAAAATATGATGGTGGATGATTTTACAGTATGCCAAAATAGAAACATGTAAGAAACTTAGTAGTATATGCAACATTAAATGTCCAGGTGGGTGATTTAATGAATAAATAAAGCATATCTATATGACAATCAGGAGACAGAGCCAAATTCATAGAGAGATTCCTCAGATTAACTCTTCATGCTTTTCTATAACTTTGTGTAAACATGTTATTAACGAATACCGAAATAAATTACCTGCATTTGTCAGCCGCCCATGATTCATTAGTTTAACTCAGAGATTGGCAAACCCAGCCTGTGGGCTCAATTTCTCCTGCCATCTGTTTTTGACAATTCTTTCCTCTACTTCTGCAGTTTGGTAATTTTTAAGTGTACAATTAATGTCTGAACCACTTTTTATCTTGCTTTCTATTCTTTCATAGAAAATGAGAACCATCTGAATAAAATTTCGTTAAGACAAAATGACTAATAATAAGTTGTTTCTAAAAACCAAGTGGAAAAAACAGTTCACTATCTAGACCTTAAGGAGAATTGGAACTTTAAAGAAAGGCACATTTATTTATTTTGCTTTTGGCCAAAAATGACAATAATCATAACAGAGAATCCGTATGGTTAATGGTAAAACACATAAAGAAGAACTGAAACATCTGATAAAGTCCAAATCTCAGCTCCCCTACCATTTATAACTTTTTGCCTTTGCTTTTAAATCTATAAAATAGGGATTTTAATATTATTTTCCTCATAGATATTTGTGCATATTACATTAATATAGAAAAGATGGTTAGAATATAATTTCATACATAGTGCACTCTCAGGAATGTTATATATTATTCATCATATTGAAAGTCAACTATACTATAACATTTGATGATGGTAGGTATTTGAACATTTTTGGAAGAAGGAAAATCAACTACAATCTCAAATCAATGTTTGATGTTGCAGAATTAAAATGATGATATTATTGGAACCATTTTTCCCTTCATAACACTTAGTGAAGACTTTGTGTCTGACTTCATACCAAGACAGCAAAATCAGTTAATTTCAGCTTAGTGGTTTCTTTCTCCTCTTAAATAAATATATTTAATAAAATTAAATTACAAAAAAGTAAAATCTCAACTTAGATTGGTGTTAAACTTATTTCTCTGGATGAAAAATATAAAGAAATACATAAGGGTAACATCTTTCTTTTTCTCTAAGTCAATATTGTGACTTCTTCTCTGATTATATTAATTTTCTGACTGATCTAATATTGATAGTGGGGTGTTAAAGTCCCCTACTATTATTACTATTATTATGTGGGTGCCTAAGTCTCTCTGTAAGTCTCTAAAACTTGCTTTATTAATCTGGGTGCTCCTGTATTGGGTGCATATATATATTTAGGATAGTTAGCTCTTCTTGTTGCATTGATCCCTTTGCCCTTATGTAATGCCCTTCTGTGTCTTTTTTGATCGTTGAAGGTTTAAAGTCTGTTTTACCAGATACCAGGATTGCAACCCCTGCTTTTTTTTTTTTTTTTGCTTTGCATTTGCTTTATTTATGCTGTGACTATCGCTCACTGCAGCCTCATCCTCCTGGGCTCAAGTGGTCCTCCCACCCCAGACTCCCAAGTAGCTGAGACTACAGGCATGCACCAGAACATCCAGCTATTATCTATTTATTTATTTATTTTTTTGGTAGAAACTGAGTCTTGCTATATTGTCCAGGCTGGTCTTGCATTCCTGGGCACAAGAAATCCTCCAGCCTCAACTTCCCAAAGTGCTGGGATGACAGGCATGCACCACCATGCCTGGCCTCTTACACCTATTTTATTCTAATCTAAGATTTTATTAGGTGCATATTGTTTTTAATACGGACACATAAAATGTGTTTTTCTTTTATTTCACTTGTCACTAAATTTTGGCAAGAAGGTTTTTAATGTTTTTACACTATACTGTGATAAACAGGAGTTGGAGTCACATGGTGTGGTTTAATTTTGATATGTTAGACTTTAAAAACATTTCCATCTTAATTTGTATTTTCTAGATAAAAATGTGAATTAAGCAAAATAAAATGATTTCCATTAATTATTTAGTGTATTGTCTGTACCTGCACAGAGAATAAACAACTGCTGCTTTGGCAAATTATAGGATGTCATAAAATGGACACAGTCTTCATTGCTATTCTTCTATTTTGACATGTCCTTTCAGAAAAAAAAACTATGCATACAAACTGAATACATAATGAAAGGAAATAGACAAAATTCTTTTGGGTGCCTGTTCACTCTGATGACAGTTTCTTCTGCTGTGCAGAAGCCCTTTAGTTTAATTAGATCCCATTTATCAATTTTGGCTTTTGTTGCCATTGCTTCTGGTGTTTTAATCATGAAGTCTTTGCCCACGTCTATGTCCTGAATGGTATTGCCTAGGTTTTTTTCTAGGGTTTTTATGGCTTTAGGTCTTAATGAGATACCATCTCATGACAATTAGAATGGCTATCATTAAAAAGTCAGGAAACAACAGATGCTGGAGAGGATGTGGAGAAACAGGAACGCTTTTACACTGTTCGATGGAGCGTAAATTAGTTCAATCACTGTGGAAGACAGTGTGGCAATTCCTCAAGGATCTAGAACCAGAAATACCATTTGATCCAGGAATCCCATTACTGGGTATATATCCAAAGGTTTATAAATCATACAACTATAAAGACACATGCACACGTATGTTTACTGCAGCACTGTTCATAATAGCAAAGACTTGGAACCAACCCAAATGCCCATCAATGATAGACTGGATTAAGAAAATGTGGCACATATATACTATGGAATACTATGTAGCCATAAAAATGGATGCGTTCATGTCCTTTTCAGGGACATGGATGAAGCTGGAAACCATCATTCTCAGCAAACTAACACAAGAACAGAAAACCAAACACCGCGTGTTCTCACTCATAAGAGGGAGTTGAACAATGAGAACACATGGACACAGGGAGGGGAACATCACACATGGGGGCCTGTCAGGGGGTGCAGAGTTAGGGGAGGGATAGCATTAAGAGAAATACCTAATATAGGTGATGGGTTGATGGGTGCAGCAAACCACCATGGCACGTGTAAACCTGTGTAACAAACCTGCGCACCCTCCACATGTATCCCCGAACTTGAAGTATAATTAACAACAACAACAACAACAAAATCCTCCAACTATCCCCACATCTTTACTTTGAAAAGCTGTGTCTCCTGAGGAAGGCTTTTCCCCCACAGCCCTCATGCTCCGTCATCGGTATCCCTGCAGCCTCTGCTGTGTGGCTCCCTGCAGGACTGTGCTCTCACCTAGGAGGGGAGGGCATTCCCATGACCACCCCGGCAGGCAGGAGCTCAGTACCTGCTTTCTGCAAACTCGCTCACTTGGTTCGGCTATTCTGCTTCGGAGTGTGAGATTCCTTAGCAGCCAGGGTATTCTAACTACCATATTTTCCAGGGTTTTGCAGGTCCACAGTGTGGTCACAAAGCCAAAGCTGCATCACCAGCCCTTTAGAGATTTTCCCCAAAGTATCTGAGTGACCATTGGATGGGCTCGCAGCATGGAAGGCCTACAGGTGCTGCTTCACTTGCCCTTTTAGGCTAGTTAATTTCCACATTCAACAGTCATACCAAGTACATCAGGTCGATGAAGAACCAAGAAGAAGAAAAAGCACCAAAGCTGTTTCAAACCTTCTTATCTTTACCCCAGTTACACAGACACACAGGGAATAACTCTCTTTTTATAAATTCAAGTTCATCATCTGGGAGGTTGAAGCCTTCAGGGATTCTTGTAGCTTTAGCGCAGATCAGTTGCTGACTTCCAGATGTTTTATTTCCAGAGTTCCATGCAGTGTGGTTCTTTTTTCTGTCTTCTGCAGAGCAGCTGGAGCCTTGTGCAATGGGCTGGAGGGGTTGAGGTCCCCTTGCACATTCTCTAGCCTGGCCTTCCACACCTGCCAGGCTCCATCCTCTGCTCTTGTGAAACTAGTCCAGGGCCCCATGGTAGCTGAAGATTCCCCACCACGCTGACAGGATCCGCTTTCTTCAAACTCCTCGCAGAGCTTTGTGGTTGAGAGCAAACACAAAAGGAGTGCTCTGCTCTCAGGCCTCATCAATGGTGATGTGCACACTGTCTCCTAGCCCATCTTTCCTGTGCACCATCTCACATCTGGGAGAAACGATGCATTTCAACTTTTTCAGCTCCAGATGTTTGAAAACGTCTCTCAGTCCTTACACAAGTCAGCCTTTGGTCTTGGTTTTGGCTGGATCTTTCTGGCACATACGGTCTAGGAAAGGAACCAGTTATTGAAGCAGGCGCAGTCACACAGGCTTCCATTTCCTCACCGAGCCTGTGGCTGCAGGGATCCCGAACCTGCAGCTCTGAATCTTGGCAAAGGCAGAGTGGTTGGGAGCAAGGAAGCTGCAGCGTCTCTCTGGAGTCCTGTGTCCCACTGCCCTTCTGTCCTGCTCTGGGCCACAGGAATGCAGGGGACAGAGATGTCTGTTCCCCTGGATCTGAGGGGTCCACCTCCTTGACTTTGTGCATTATAACTGGCAAAAGGTGGGCTCCTGGCATTTTCTTGGAGATGCTTCTGCTTTGTCTCGCTATTCTTGCAACATAATCTTTAGTGAGGTTGGCTTCTTGGCCTTGGGAGCCTCCCTCTGTTTCCCCTTCTTCTTCAAGGGGTTGCTGTGGTGCAAGGGCTTGTGTGGGGAGCCTCCCCACCTGACCCACGCGGCTTCTCTGGAAAGGGCTCACAGGGCTCCGCTGAGAACACCACCGGTATGCACGCTGCGAGTGCTGCTGCTTTTTCATTGACCTCAGCATTTTCCCCAAACCCAGTCATACTGAAATCTGGCTCTTCTTTAAACCATTTAAAAAATTATTCCATGGCTGCTGTTTAGATTGAAATTTGGTGACTCAACTCTCTCTTCTTTCAGATGTAGCTGTCAGGTTGGGAAACTCCTTGACATCTTCAATTTTTGGTGACTTTTGGGCTATCAGAAGTTGTAATGCGATTTAGACTTTCATATTTCGATTTAAAACTTGTCTTTCTTTTTTTTTTTTTCTCCTTGAGGCTTCATTTTGTTCAAGGTTGCTAGCATGTGATGCTTCAGACATTTTCACATGGTAAATAATGTGTTTTCCTTTGTTATAGGAAGGAACTAAAGATAAAACTTGAAAAAATTATACACTAACAACTTTAGGATCTGCTGATGAAGCAATTGTCTTCATAGGTTCCTGGGTTTAGCATGGAAGTACCATTTTTAGGGATTGGAGACAGTGCTATAAGTTATGTCTGCCAAATAGCATCACCACTGGTGTCCAGGATAACCCTTGTACAGGAAGGGGAGTTGGTAGCAGCATTGGAAGTTATAGATTCATTTGGATAATTGTTTTTCACCACCCTTTCACCCTCTAAGAATATGTCAGCTGATTTCACCACTTCTCTGAGAAGACAAACATTGGTCCGAGTGGAGTAGCCCAATCCCCACTTGGGCTGCTTTTGTATCTCTGACATATTATTGTTCTCTGGACCTTGTAGTTGAGGAAAATCCAACCTGATAAATTCAAATTCGGATTTGGTGGAAGACCTACTTTTTGCAGGGGTTCTGTATTTCCTGTTTGGTTTTTGCTGCCTAGGCTACAGGGTAGTGGTTAGATCATGTCTCACTGCAGTCTCAAGTTCCCAGGCTCAAGGGATCCTCCCGTCTCAGCCTCCTGAGTAGCTAAGACTACAGGCCTGCACCTCCATGCCCAGCTAATATTTTTATTTTTTTGTAGAGATGGAGTCTCACTATATTGCCCAGGTGGGTCTCTAACTCCTGGACTCAGACGATCTTACTGCCTCAGACTCTCAAAATGCTGGTATTAAAGGTATGAGCCATCATGACTGACTCCTGTCTGTTTGTTTATAATATTAACCATCTGATTTCAAACTATCCTCGGCATGAATGCACTAATGGTGTGAATGTTTAGTTGATTTTGTCTCAGATGATATGGTTCCATCTGCCCTTTTACCGTCAAACTTTTGCTCATCACACTTTTTTTTTTTCCTCCTCATCATTTGTTTCTTAAACAGAGTTTTGTTTCTTGTGGAAATGGCACATGGAATCCTTTTGGAGCTTCACTGTTTGAAAACCTTGGTAACAACTGAGTTGGTTATACTCATACTGGGAGCAGGTGCTGAGCAAGCATTTTGTGTAGAGTCAGGGGTAAAAGAATAGGCATATGGATGAAGAGTTATCTCAGAAGATAAATTCTGAGGTGGGAAAGTTGAAGCTCTTAAGGCTATATCTTCCGAATATATTTTCTGCTCTGTCACTCCTGACTGGAACAAATAGACAGTGTGTGGCTGCACAGTTAGGGAAGACACATACTTCTGAGGACTCTGACCATGCCACCTTGAACCCAGCTAATCTGGGAACAAAGGGTTTGACATCTACTGATGACTTACAGCCTTGTCTTCTGGCTCACATGGTCCTCCAAGGAGCACCACGTAGGCTGTGTGTGGGTGGCCAGCAGCCAGCCTGTAGGCTGGTCCTGATTCTTTCTTGATATCTGATTTCCCCTTTTTTTTTTTTTAAGATGGAGTCTCCCTCTGATTTTATTTTTAGTTTCACGATGTTCGGCAGGATGGTCTCGATCTCTTGACCTCGAGATTCACCCTCCTTGGCATCCCAAAGGGCTGGGATTACAGGCGTGAGCCACTATGCAAGCTTCTTATTATCAGCCTCCCTTCTTTTCTCTACCAACTGCCACCTTCAAGGACAATCGTCACCTTCACCACCTACTTTGTTCTCTCTCCTCCAAAAGCAGCATCTTCCCAAGATTGCAACCATTGACTTCATTCTCTTCCCAAGTTCCTTCCCCCTGACTGCCTGTTGCCAGTGTTGTGCTCTGTCATGTGTCAGATGTCCTATGTCAGTTTCCACTCAGGATAAGCTCTTCTCTTCCTAATACTCTTGTTAAGGTCGTCTGGGCTCTAACACTGCCTGTACCCTTTCACGTACCTTTCCTTTTGCAAAATCCTGCCAATTTCTCTACACTGGCATGGGATATAGCACCTATGTGATTGTTCGGGGGACAAATGTTTTTACCTGCAGATCACTTGGAATTCATAGTTTTCACTGTTACACTGTAGGTAGAGATTATGGTTGATTTAATTGTTCTCCTCTATCAATAACACAGAGCAGAGCCAATTATTGAAATCAGGTCTGTTTGAATCCAGGATAAAGATCTTCCTTGTTTACTAGGCTGATTTTTCCAAGTAACTGATTGAATGCGACGCTTCTGCCCAAATTGTTTATGTTCAATTATGGTAACATTTTCGGTATGATTTGAAGATTCTTTAAAATATTTGGTTTAGTGTACTTATGGTTCCTAGTCTTCATTTTTCTAAATGATAAACATTGAACTGAATGGAAAGTTAGGAGGTAAGTTTTTTATTAAGTGATGCTGACTATTATTTAATATATTTATCATTTTTTTCACTTTAAGATTTTTTTATTGTACAATTATTGCCTTTAAACCCCGGAAATCAGCAAACATTTTAGGAATCCTTTTCTTTCCTAAGCCTTTTATTGTTTACTGCAGCATTTATAAGCTTTATTAATCAATTGATGAACCAAAATTTTCCATTAAACATTCATCACAATAATGCCATACGCATAAACACCCCGCTACATTCCCTAAAAGTTGGGTTAAGTTATTGGCCCAAAATAGTAATAATAATTGTGTGTTGGGAGGGGAAATTACTACTCATAATTACCTCCATAACAGACCGACACTAGACTACCATCCACTACATCATCTGGTATCAAAAGAGCTGTGTGTTTTATTCTCTCTTAATAATTGATGCTAGATAGACCTTTAAATTTTCCTCTAACAACTTTTTCCTTACAGTGGCTTTATGACTTGAAAGCCATATAACAGGCACACTTAATATTTCCTTACATATATTTTTATTTTCAGAGTAATTCACACACACACACGTTTTAGTACAATCTCAACTTCACAATTTCCATCAGAAAGCATTGCTAGCTAATCTTTGAATGTCTGAGGAATAGAAACTTATTGTTTTGTCTTTTAAACTTCCTCATGCGTAAGAAATCAATCACGTTTTGTATGCTTAATTCAGTTACACCTTTATGTATTTCAATTTACTATTGTTTGCTCCAAATGTTTTGAATAGAAACACTTTCGTAGGACTGTAAGGTTCATTTATTTTCTTAACAAGGTTTATCTTGCTCAAAGATGATATTGTCATCGCAATATAAGAGAAAATGATAATAATACATAGCATTTTTAATCGATGTAATCCAATTCAGAGTTTAAACTGTGACTGAAGCAGACTCCACATTTTCTCCCTTGAAATCACACATTAAAACATGTGTGTTGGCACAGAGATGAAAATACATGACAGCAGGTTTTTTATTTTGCTGGTGAATTTTAAGTAAAACTAGAATTGTCATAATAAGAAATAGTAAGTTCGTGAAAATTCAGATAGTAATGGATACCTTTATCTCTCATTAATATTAATTAAAATTATATTTTAAATTATTTGTTTTTACGATTTTGTTTGATTTTAAAATAAAAGTATATAATTTATTGCAATGCATTAATAAAATATATAAAATGTATTTGCAACAAACCACAAAATGGCAAATTTCCCCCCAGCTTAGCACTTTAAAACAACCATTTTATTTTCCTTATAATGTTGTGTTCCAGGAATTTGAAATGTGCTTGGCAGGGGAGTTCTGCTCAGAAAGAATATCTCATATAGCTGTAATCAGTCGTGGCCTTGGGCAGCAGTTCACTGAAGTTTCAACTTGGCTGAATGTTCAAGATCGCCCATTCAATCCTGGCATTTGAGGCTGGCTGGCTGCGGTAAGCTCCATAGTGTTGCTGACCAGATCACCCCCACTTTCCAACATGGCAGTTTGAGGGTAGTCAAATTGCTTTCATGTTGGCTGCTTTGACCTGATCAAATGTATAATCCAGACAGAAGCTGTCTGGACATAGTTGACCTAGCCTCAGAAGTCATACAGCATTATTTCTTTCTAACTTCATTGGTGGAAAAAGTACATCGAGATTCAAGAACAGAAAACGTAGACCCTGTTCTTCAATAGTCTTCAAGACATTGCTGTAAATTTCTTTGGAAGAATGGTCTCCCATATTAAGTTCTATTGGTATATTTTAATAGTATTACTGTGATTAAACCCATTACCAGCTTTTTTTTTTTAATTGAGAGAAAAAAGCGAATAAGTGTTTTTTTCTTTAAAATTGTATCTGTACCTTGGTAGGCCTGGAGAACATTGATATTCTGCTTTGCTGTGTATATTGACTGCCCCTATAATTAGTTCAGTTTTAACATGGCCGTGATTTTCCCCACACGGTTGGTGGGTTGGGCTACTATCATATATTTCTATCCCTTGCCAAAACTTTAACCACACAGATAGGTAAATAAATGTAACAGTCAACATAATACAGATAATTAGTTTTACTATAAAATAATGGCTTATAAATATTGCAAAGAGGTAGATGATTTATGTTTAATTTGGATACATGATTGCTTTCAGAGGAGTTTTTGGATCAGAACAGACAGTAATAAAATGTTATTCAATCTCATCTTAATGCATATTGCTTTTATTTAAAAAGTAGGCAAAGTAAATATGACAAAATGTCAACCTTTATACATTCTGTGTTATGAGGATATAATTTTAGTTTACTTTATCTGTTTTGTGTAGGTTCAAAAATTCTCAATATCATATAGAATATTTATAATAGTTATAGATGTGTATAATAAAATATTCTTTAACATATAGAACTTCACTTTTAAAATACAAGGTATAATTTTAAATAAACCTTATTTTAATTTTATATTTAAAAATATATATTTTGTATTTTTTATCTTAATCATTTCCACATATTAGAAATATGATATCAACAATTTAAACAAAATAAATGGTATTATATTTCAATTTAATTAAATATTGTACATATCTTTACAGATCATTTATACCTAAATCACTGCAAGTACAACAATATTATTGTTCTGCGTTTATCATTCCAACCTAAGCAGTCATGGCTCCTTGTGTTTGAAAACATTTCTTCCTTCCAATCTGTAAGACTGCCAAAATCAGAAGAGAGCCAGACTAATGACGGCGACTAGACTCCTTGTGTCTGGAAGGCACTGATAATGTTCCATGTGCATTAATGACATCTGTGTAACTGAAAACAGTGAGACTTAAATGGATCTTGGAATCATAAAAGAGTAGCAAACAATTTCCCATTTTTCTGCTGTGTGAAATGGTGCTACTTTGCTATGTCTAGCTTGCATTAGTCTCTGAAATCAATATGCATGGAAAAAGCTGATCATTTTTAATAAGGTCACTTTATTAACTTAAGAGCTAAAATGTTATCCTAACTGAATACTGATTTGTTCTCAAATATATAAATATAAATGACTTCCTTTAGAAGGGTCCTTTGAATCAATATTGAGTCTGCCATAGGGTCTTTTTGTAGAGGTAATAGGATAACGGTGAGAGGTGCCATGTGCTAAGAATTTAACTGAGTTCATGTTAACTAGTTCTTTAGAACCCAGAGAAAAATAGAACCTGACCTAGAGAAGGCAGGGCAAAATAAAATCTAATTCCAAAATAAAGTCTAATTTGATAAACTACAATAGTTGTCTAATATTCACCCAATTTTATTTTACAATCTTTGTGCACTTTTCCACATGAGTTATTTTGGTAATATAATCTTGTGATCTATAACCCACCACTTATTTTAGACAAAGTATTAAGGGCAATTTTCTTAATGAGACAAAAGGGTTAGTTTTTGTTTTTGTTGTTGACTTTGCAGTGTCTAAGTCTCCCACCATCTAATAGTAATGGTAGATATTAAAGTCCTAATTATGTGCTAACATTTAGTCCCCAGTTCAACACATTAGGTAGACATTTTTGCCCACCCACTTAAAAATTGATTAGACAATTGTAACATGTATCAAGGTATACAACTGTCAATTGGTGCAGTGCAAACTCAAACTGAATTCCAAATCTAAACTCTAGGAACTGAAATATTGCTTCACATCACCTGTCTAATTTCATCAAACCTCAAATCCCACAATTAGGCATTTATCTCTTTGTCCTTCTCTTTCTATTCTCATTCCTAAAAGGGTCTATCAATACCATTATCTTCATATTTCACCATGAGCCTTTTGACAGCCTTATCTTCAATTCCAGTCCAGATCTCTCATTCCTAGGTCTGATCTCAGCTCCCTGTGTCCAAATGATATCATCCCTTGAATAACCTGCCGTTGTCTCAAAGTAAACACAATTCAGGTCAAACATATTTTTCCATCTGTAATATTGGGTTTTTTTTCTCTATCCATTGCTTGTTTATGTTTAGCAAAGCCCTACAGTTTCAAGAATTTCTGCATGATTTCAAAATTGTTTAAGATGGAAAGCAATATGAAGAATTAATACTGGGTTCATTGTTCAACTCTTGCCATTATTAGACTCATCATACATGTCAGGCAAAATTTCTGCTTGCATGGAGCGTAATACACTACAATTGGAGAAATCTATCTTAAACATTTAAATACACAAACAATTGCATAATTAAAAACTTGTTATAATTGGTATGAGTTAACATTCTACATTTTTATTTAATAGCACAATAAGGGAGGAATTTAAAGTGAAAATCAGGCGATAAGGAATAATAAGAGGGTTTACAATGAGGAGGAATCATACACATCATCTTAATGCAGTAATATATAAACTGAGACCTGAGTGATGCCTACAGATTTGATGAAGAGTGTGTGTGTGTGTGTGTGTGTGTGTGTAACTGGAAAAAATGGAAAGAGATTTGAAGAGTAATTCCCTGGTATTTTCCTTGAACAATTAATTCCACAGATAGTGGTGTCTTTCACAGAGCACCCAAAGAGAATATGATTTTTGTGTTGTGATATCAGGCAACAATAATTCTTTCTTGAGATGATTTTTTCCCACATATGTTCCTATTATTAAAATTCTCACCTGGGGTCTCATCTTATGTATAAATAACTTCACTACCACAGCCAGCTCACTCTTGTCTTAATTTCAATTTCTCCTCATCTGCCATTTCCATATCCCTAAACACACAATCTGACATGATTTGACTTTAAGAAGCTATGGAAGATTCCTATTGTTTTAGGAGTAGAATATACATTTTCTTTCAGTGTTCTTAACCAACTGATTCTACATGAACTGTGCCTTCATGACCTTAGGGATTTATTTTTCCTTTGGTCGTGAGGCTGCAATTACACTGACATTTTTCACTTATGAATGTATACCAAACTTAACCTTATTTCCCAGAAACTGACCCAGGTTTTTAATACTGTAGATGGTTACAACTTCCCCCCCTTCTTTTCTTAGTAAATGTATATCCATTCTTCAGGTTTCAGTTTATATATCCTTGAGATGTTTTGCTTCATTCTGCCCAAACTAAATTATGTTCCCATATGATACCTTATATTTCTTTCACAGCAATCATTGTCATTTTAAATGATCCATTTATTTGCATGTTTTTGTATTTAATGTCCATGTGGATCATGAGGTCAGGAGTTCAGGACCACCCTGGCCATCGTGGTGAAGTCCCATCTCTACTAAAACTACAAAAAATGGCTGGCTGTGGTGGTGGACGCCTATAATCCCAGCTACTTGAGAGGCTGAGGCAGAGAGAATTGCTTGAACCTGGGAGGCGGAGGTTGCAGTGAGCCTAGATTGCACCACTGCTCTCCAGCATCCAGCACAACCTAAATACTCAATAATAGAAGAAAAGACTTAAGGAAGGCATAATGTATGGGCTCTTCATGCCTACCACATGCTTATTCATATTTCTCCAAGTTTGTTTATATAAATCCTTTTGACAGAAATGCTCTCTTCCCCATTTGCCCATTTTACATTCTACCTATTCTTTAAATTCAAACCAAGTTTAGAGGCTACATCATGTCGAATAGTATTTCAAATAAAAATTGGTATAAAAAATTTTGTACCAATTTCTATGGTGCTTGTAGAACATACTGTGCAATTAAATAATCATTCATGTGATGTTTCCCAGGTTGTTTGTGCCAAAACTATGAGTACTCAGTGGTTGATGCACTGTTTTCTGCTTTTACATGTATCCCAACATCCAGAGAATTACTTAAGATAAATGGTGCTTTTTAAGAAATGGCTTGAGTTTTATAATTTGACTTAACCTTAAGTAATTAACATGTAATTTAACATGTAAATTAACATGTTACTTAACAAGTAAATTAACATGTAATTTAAGATTTGAATAAAAAGTCACAATTAGCCTGTCCAATGGTTGTATTGATTCAGGTGTCTACAAGAAAAGTAATTAAATGCCCAACAGAGGAACGAGAAAAGTAAAACGATGAACTATTAATGAAATCAACAAGGAATGGAGAAACAGTCCACAACCAGCCTAGAAGCAAGGAGAGGGAAGAGTTACATTTACCGCTATTTGAAGTGAGAGCTGTGACTCCAGCAATGGGAGAGACACCTGATAGAAACTTTCATCTTCAAGAAAGAAATGGAACCACTGACATCCCTGAGTCCAGCAAGCAAGAGGTCAAGGGAACAAAGACACCATTCTCCTTCTCCTTTCCCCGACAACCTCCAGCTTGTATTTCTCATTGGCTGACCCCAAAGTAAAGACAGGACAAACATCCTTTTGTTTTCAAAATAGCCAGCAGCCCAGGAGATGAAGCAAAGTGAAGAAGACAGGTGAGCTGAAGGGACAGGTGAATCTCCAGGACCATGAAAGTTTGTTGTAGTTCCAGTCTTCCTGCCATGACACAGAGGCCTGAATATACATTGGCAACAGCAAGACAGAAATGTTTCTCTCCTGTGTAAGTCTCCAAGGGTGGACAGTCCAGCACTGGTAAGTTTCCTCTGTTCCTCTAAACACAAAGCTTCCCCCTCTGCATCCAAAGATGCTGCCAACACTCTTTATCCTAGGCAGCGGAAATGAGAAAAGCACGCACACTGCTTTGAATAGCTTGTCGTGTCACTTCTTATGGGCCATTGTCCCAAACAAGGTCATCCATTGCACAAAGGGCCCAGCTAAGCCTTGGTGATTTTCATCATGAAGGCGGAGAGAACTGATGCTGGTGCAATACCATCAAAGGTGCTCCAGGGAGAAGAAAGAGCATGTATGAAAGCACTAAGACGTAAAGAAGCTTGTTTGGAAACATTTATGCCTGAAGAGAATGATGATTACCAGTGTTTGTAAATACACATACACATAAACTTTTCCTGAAGTTTACACGTTATGTCATATATTGTGCACAATATTTCTCTCTTTTATTTATTTATTTTTTATTATTATTATACTTTAAGTTCTAGGGTACATGTGCATAACGTGCAGGTTTGTTACATATGTATACTTGTGCCATGTTGCTGTGCTGCACCCATCAACTCGTCAGCACCCATCAACTCGTCATTTACATCAGGTATAACTCCCAATGCAATCCCTCCCCCCCACAATATTTCTCTTAAAGTGCCTTGTCTTGGACAGTCAACTTGCTACATGGGCCAATAAAATGTGTATGCTAAACATACAGATTGAGTTTATTGCTGCAATAAAATAAAACTCATGGCAAATTTAATAGGATATATTTCTAATGACATGCATAATTGTCTTTTTGCTACATACTAATTATGTAGATATAAACGAAATGCCATTTCCAAATAATACTAACTGTAGTCACTTAAATGGAAAACCAAATCATGTATTTAATTCTCTGAGCTTCCTAATAGACATTTTCACTTGGAGTGTTTAATTCTCTCTCCTATGCATCCTTGTGAGGCAAAGTGAACAAACACCATTACCTGACGTTACCATCTTCTGGGGCAGTTGTATTTAACACTTTACTCTGAGACTCTCTGTTTATTTTCTATTAGTGACTGTCTCCTGTACATATCATATCTCTAAGGTATTATCACATTGCCCTGCTCTTTTATAAGGGCTAAGAGTGAAGTTATGGTAGAGCTACGATGCACATTTAGAAAGAGGCAATACATTGTGAGGCGGTCAGTTCTCACTTCCTACTTCAACATTTCACCCTTTCTTTGACTCTAAGTTCTAACAGTTCAAATTCAATTATCCTTCTCAGGCCTATCCTAAGGAACATAATAAATACAGGATATCTTCTCAAATCTATCTGCAGTAATTGTGCTGGGTTTTATATGTCAAATGACAGACCAAGTCATTCCCTACTCAGATATAAAATTCATAATATGCAATGTTTATAAAAATTAATAAATGTTGAAATAGAAGGAAATCTACCATGTAATTCACAAAATTTGAAACCTTTTTGAAAGAGGAGGGCATTAGAAAAAATCACTGAAACTTGGAGGGTGAGAGTCTTTTTTTTTTTGGAGTAAAAGGAACAAGAAGACACTTAAATTTTTTAAAAAATGACATATTTTATAATTAATTTCTAAACTGTTTCCATTTGTTCTGATATGGACGTGGATGCCTAGCTGTGTATACAAAGTCTTTTTTATTGGTTTATGTTTCTTGCCCACATATAATTTTAAATGCTGGACGTCAAATAATCTTTAAAATTCAGATTGCATCATATCAAGGTGATTTCACCAGCAAGCAGTAAGTGGCAAGCATTGTGCATATTTACATGCTTTACCGCATACCCCTTGTATGTGGCCATACAATTATCTCATGACTACAATTGCTATATTTCAGTTTCCTAGGTAATCATAATTGGCCACTCTATTTTAGTGTTTATATGAATATATTAGGTAAATATGGATGACAGCTGAGCTATGTAGTTTTTGCATCTACCATCTTGTGTTTGCATCTACCAACTTGGAAAACTTTTGTATTTTCCAGAGTTAATGACTATATCATCTTTCTTTTCATTTCCTGTGTTTTTTTCAATATTACAACCTCCAAAATATCTAACAAAGTTATAGGAATCGATTTAATATGTTTGAACAAATCACCTCCTGTTAAAAATAATCACTTTTTCCTCATGTTTTGCAAAGTGCTTATTGCACCATTGTCTTCCTGGAAATTCCTTTTGCTATAAACCTAGGGATACTCATCATAGGTGCCATAGCTTCTGTCCTGAGTCCTAGTCCTGAGTCCTAAGTGTTTGTTTTTATTGGATAACAATCATTTTAATAAGAACATCTTCTTATATCAGGATGAAAGAGCCACATGAGAATAAATGATTTTTGACTTTACATTTAAAGCTGGCTTTATTCTACCCTTCCTCCAACACACGAAAATATACTACATTTGATAAATTAGCTGGATATTTTAAAGTGCTAAAGATAAAACTTCCTTGTGCCCAACGACCTCTTGGCTTCCAAAACATATGTAAAGATATTTTATTTGCTGTACTTAAATGAATGCATAATTATGAAAACTAAAAGGCCTAAATAATTTATACATATTATAAGTATTTAAGTTGTGCAATAAATGTAAGTTGACATAAGCATGGTGGAAGTCACTTGGGAGTCTCAATTATGGGTCTCAATTTTGAAGAAAATATTGTGTAACATATTGACTGAAAACTATGTATCTATATCAAATATATTCCCAATATTCAATATTAAATATGCAATTTCTAGGACAAAAGTTCCTTATGACTTCAACAGGTAGTATACACATATTTAGTTAATTTGGAATAAACTGTACTCAGCATTTGAAGAATATATGTACCATGAAATTTAAAAAATATTTTGCAAAGTAAAAACAAATTTCAAAATTTGGTACTAAACTTTCCCAAACTTTCAAGTTTCCTAAAACTTGAAATTTGTCGAAACTGACTAATCTTCTAATTGTGTTAAGATAATCAGATTTCTTAAGTCCCACAGAAGTTAAATTTGTGCTAGTATATCCTATGAGCGCAAATGGAAAAATGACATTTGCAATGCAGTGATTTGTAATATGACAGATATAGTACCTTTTTATAATTAATGTTTGAGGTTCTCATCTTTAAGCAGCCTTTTCACTTTTTTTCCTGATAAAAGTCAATATTTCCTTCTTGGTATTTCTGTACTACTTTTTAGAATATTCCATACAATTTGTTTATTAATCTGGACACATATCTAGAGAGAAAGAATATACTGTATTGCTGGACGAGAGATAGTATCGTGTCCAGCACAATATCCAGGTCATAATAGAAACTTAGCAAAATTAGTTTCCAGGCTGTGCCCATTAAGTTCCGTGCTTCCAGAATACAAGCACAGAATTAAGCTCATGGCAATTTCATTGTTAGTTGTTAGGAGAATTTTTCTTATATCTCATGCTTAGATGCATGTGTCACCAGTATTTCTGTGTGTTTTCATGGACACTATCTGGTCTTTCAGGAACTACAATTTAAAAAACATATGGTCATAACTGGTGAATTATAAAACATAGTAACCTCAAATGTAAATATTTGACCTCATAGGGATATAAAAGACCATTTCTCAGAGAAGAGGGCAGTTTCTCTATGACTGATATATTTCATGCACATATTGGTGGCTCACAAACAAAGATGAAGCCCATTCTTTGTAAGTATGAGAGATTACTGGGAACTTTGTTTGGATTTCTCCAACTGCTCTGTGCTTTCTTTTTTCTGTTATATTGTATCCTTCACTTTTATTAGAGTGTATGTGAATATACAGAAATAATTGTTGCAGTGAAAGTGGCAGAACTTTTGCAACAACTGCAGATTTAATTTGAATATGACTCATCCTTTGTTTTGGAGAAGTAAAGAGAAGAACAGGGAGAATGAATCCTCTCTAATGCCAGGTTGCCTCTTGAGCCACCCTGATTTGAGGTTGCCCAAGCACTGTGATCAATTAAGGAAAATTGGATATAGAGGTAATAAATCCAGTGTCAGGGGAGACAGCAAAATTGGGAAAGAACAAGATATAAGTGAAGGGAAAATCACAATCCCCAAATTGTTCCTTGGCTGAAAAAAAAAAAAAAAAAGAAAGAAAAAAACTATATTATTAAAAGTCAAAATATAGCCAAACATGTTCAAAACTCTAGAATCTGTCTACTTGAAGCTAATTATGAACCAAGTTAGGAAATAAAATGTTGTCCTGATGAAATATTGTAAAAGTATCACAACTAATTCCACTTCTCATTACTCAAAGCATTCTAAAGATATTCTAAAGGGTTCTGAACAGGTAACTTTTGAGATTACAGGTTATTTTGTCAAAGCATTGACTCATATTGTGGACAGATACAGACAGCTCCCAGAGTACTTTTATTGCAAATAATTTTACATATTATTAACAGGGGTAAATTTCATTGGCTCTGCTCATGACTGAAAGAAGAGAGGTGTTTAAGTAAACACTAGATTCTTGGTAGGCAACTACATTCACCATTGTGTGTGTGAGAGATGACACGCTTAATCCTATCCCTAATTTACTAATCTATATTAAAGGAGGAGCTAGATCAAAGTATCGGGAGAAGGACAACTGCTTTGGTCTTGCTGAATAGAAATTGTAATAGCCCCACTGAGGCTGTAAATATTCTGAGACACAAGTATAAGCTACTTTGGATTGGTTATGTCAGGGATTCTCAACTGGGGCTGACTTTGCTCCTCAAGGGATAAACAATACTGTCTGAAAAGTGATTTAAACACTTTCTAAGTTGTTACAAAAACCTTTCAAATTAAAAATTAGGAAACCTATCAACAAGATTAAACCCAGTGGTAATTGTTAGAAGGTTCTTGAAAATGGAATGTAACAGGAGAACATGAATGATGTGGCTGCTTAGGTGCTGATGGTCACCATCAGAAAATAGGTGCCTCCGAAGTAAATCCCCTCTATCAACTCCTTGGACATTACAAGACCCTCAGTTGATCTGTTATATAAACACAACCTTGATAAATTTAACAAATCTAGGAAAAAGAAAACTGAATCTGTAGATTCTCACAGGTAAAACCAGTGAAATTGGTACAGGGTGAAAGAAGGCTACCATTCTGAATGAAAGGGAGGTCAAAGTCTCCTGGTAAAGCCCTAGGTGTGAACCCACAGCTATCAACATGAATGTGAAAAAATAGCATGCATGTGTAAGGAACCCTTATTGGCATCACTGAAAACCAGAGCACGGTGTGCAGACCCTAAACTCATGATAGAAATTTAAATGGCAATGCGATGATTTTTGAGGATGGTGATGTGGTGATACCTCTCCCTGAATTCTTCATTACAAAGCATATATGATACAGAATTGGGAGTGTCTCCCTTTACATAGGCTCTAGGAAAATCATCTTGCATGTCTGCTATTTGTGTGCTTTTAGTTGGACACTTTGGAAGGGAACCTTTAGAATTACCTATGTCCACTCAATTAGAAAATTGAAAACAATGTAAGTTAGCTGGGGTAGATGGAGGTATCAAAAGGTTTTCTGCTCTTACTCATGTTGTGATAGATTACGTGTCAGCCTAGTATAACCTGCAAGAAAAGCTGTCAGATCTTGGAGGTTAACTACAGACTCTGGATGAGTAAACAAACTGATGTATCCAAAGGTGTCAGCTTTACTAGAAGTAGAGCTAAAAAGTCAAACTGTGCCACAAGTTGAAGTGTATTAGTATTCTGTTGAGATCAGTTTGGCTAATTGTATCTTTTGATTCCTACTTCATAAGAAAGTCAAAGTAAATTTGTATTCATGTGGTAGCTTACAATACATTTTTACTCTGCTGCCACAAAGATACTTATAAATTGGTTAAATAAAAGCATTAGGATAATTTTCATGATATAATGTTGATATCTCTAGGTGAAGGTCAAACTAACAATGAATTTCAAATGCGAATTAATCATATGACCCTCTGGGGATGACTGCTCAACAACACTACAATACGAGGTGTGACACAGATGGTAAACGTTTTAAGAATAGCTTGGACATGAGCTCATTACCAACCATTTCTCAAACAATCAAAAATAAATTATTTATGCTAGCACCAAAGTATGTAAAAGAGGCACAGACACTAAACTGATTCTTTTATTTTTGAAGAATAACTAGAGTTTCTACTACCCTCATTCACAAAGGTACACGAAAGAAAGTTGAACTTGAATAGGTTTCTGTTGTGAGTTGAATTGTGTTTCCCCTAAAAAAAATGTGTTGATATACTAATGACCAAGACCTCAGAATGTGACTTGATTTGGAAAAAGAGTCATCGTAAATGCCGTTAGTTAACATGAGGTCTTATGGAGGTAGTCTGGGCCCCTAATCCAATAGGACAGGTGTCCTTATAAGAAGATGGCCATGTGCTGAAAGAGACACAGGGAGAACATAATGTGCCAGTAAGGGTGGAGACTGGAGCTAGGTAACTGCAAGTTGGGAACACCAACGACTGCCAGCAAGCCATTGGAATCTAGGTGGATGAAAGGAGTTTGCCGAGGGAGCATGGCCCTGCTGAAGCCTTTGCCTCAGATCTCTATCCACCATCACTGAGACAATAATTTATGTGATTTTAAGCCATCCAGTTTGTGCTATTTTGCTTTGACACACCTGGGAAAATAATTGAGGTTCTAAACAACACATTATATTGCAATTTGATTGCTCAGTTGACCTCTCTGGGTCTTCACTGTTAGATTGGGCAGACAGTATTATTAGAAATGTTAGCAACCCCTACTGAGTTAACAAACACGTTTATCAAAAGTCCTTTCTGCTACATTGCCACAGCCACAAGATTTTGGACTAATAAGTTACCTGAAATTGTTAATAAATATTCACTCCTTGGTAATAATAATTGACCTATGATTGGGAACTCATTCAAACTATCTTTAATATTGAAAGGCATAATCCTATTTTTATTCTTAAAATACTCATGGTGACACAAGTCATGTATCAAAGCAACATTCTAAGAGGGAGGAAAATATACAGAAAAGCTTCCTCATGAAATGTAAATGGTATCTTTAGATAGGGAACCATAATAGATAGCCATCGCATAAATAAGCAGGTGGTAGTCAGTCTTCTGGGCAATACTTTAGAAGCTCCTGAGAAGCTACCTAATCCCACAGCTAAATGAGCACTGTCTTTTGGTAAATTGTTAGGTGATGCATAAAAGGCATCAGAGTTCACTTGTGGTGGTTTTCCGGTTGCTGGGAAATATTTGATCTAGAAGGCTGCTGCATTATGTCAAGATGATGGTCACATTCTGAAAAATGATATATATATTATATATACACACACACATATTACATATATATCCTCAATGATCAGAATTAATAGTGATATTATTTGCAATATCAAGATAAATTAATAATAAAATTGGTAGCCATAACAATATTTCTATAGTATTGAATTATACCAATTATTAGGTAGTAGCCATTGGACTGAAAATATAGTCTAGAAAATAGGTGTTGAATGATTAAATAATAAAGTGCACTTTTATGGAGGATGCTATTGAATGCAAAGTCTTATATACATGGACAGAAATAGAATTAAGTGAAGCCATATTAATACCCATGAAAAATCTCTGCTGAATATGAAAGGGTATAGTAGAAACAACTAATGTTCTCATCTGCCCTTTGATATTAGAATTCTGGGTACCTGAAATGACCATTCATGATATTCAAGCAATGTGCATGGACAGAAAAAGGTCATTTTCTACTATGTCTCTCAAAAGTAAGAAAATTGATGAACAATTTTCATCCTTCTCAACAGATATATCAGAAACTAAGGTATAATAAGCCATATTATGCAGCTGTGGACCGGTCCATAGTGGACAAATGGACTGCATTGGTTCTGTTATTCAGAGATCTCTGTGGATAACTATGGGTCTTAACTGGGATATGGATTCATTCTGTATTTAGATTTGCTTGCCCAGCAACAAAAGCAAATGTCTCTAAATAACTACAGAATTAAAACATATTTGTTTTCTTACTTTTTTCTATTTTTTGTTCATTAATGCATTCAACACACTATCTAGTATAGGACCACACTAAATTTAAGCACTCAACATTCACACACTCAGAAACATAATCACCTTTATTTCAATCCTAATTGAATCAATGGTATTAATCAAATTGGCTAAGATCACTTATATTGCTTCCTTTACTGCCAAAACAGCATTTTCAATTTTCATGCTCCACATCAGGGAAAACAGTTTTCTTATTTAAAGAAATAAAACAAAACTCAGCCTTCAGATAAATGCTAGCTGTTGGTCCTGGTCAAAAATGACTCACTTATTTTGTTTTGTCAGATTTCCCAGCCTGTCTCCTACTCTTTCCTTATTTCCCATTTTCTCAACTGTGGGTCATAACCTTCTAACCTGGGACTGTTGTACTTGGAGCCATTCCACATGATCCTCCCCTCTACCAGGATTGGTTGGGTTAAGCTAGAAAAGAGAGTGTACCTAAGCAATTACTGAGAACTGAATAATTTGTCCAGGTGATTTTCTTTTGTCGATGTATTTTAATAGGCACCATAAACAAATACTGTTAATTTTCTTTTACCGACTGGCCGCTAAAAAGTTCATGCCAAGTTTGTCAATGTCCTATGCCAAAATAAAGGCTCATATGAAAGGTCATCTATTTTTTTTCCTATATACTTTTTACTTTAAAAAGCACAATATTGGCTTTTATGATTTATCTTTTGGACCATTTTAAGTCATGTTTAACCTTTGGTGAGTGTATAAAAAATATGGAGGCAAGCATCTAGATGATGGTAACATGCATTTTTTTCACCTTGTCTTTTTGGGCACAGAAAGACATGAGCTGAGAAAGAGTCAGTTTTATGACTTCTTTTTAAGTTAAAAAAATGCATTATATATCTGTAGTTTATATTTTAAATTGTAACTCATATTAAGAGTAATCAGTAACTGAGAATATGCAACAAATAATAACAAAGAACCAGTTTGAAACAGTTTGCCTTGAAAAGGCTTAATAGCTGAATAGTAAAACTACTCAAATACACTATGTCTCATCCTCCCAACAATCATAACAGTAAGATAATTTAATTCTACGTTGGAGGAGAGATAACAGATATACAATAGCTTGTCAAAGATCAAATAGCTCACGAGTAAAGGAAAGGTACTTAAAACCTGATTTTATTTCAATGAAGTATGTGTGATAGAGAGGACTCTACCTCACTCAACTTCTGAAATAGGTACAATAATCCCGGAACAAAGTATTATGTTTTTCTTGGTTTATCAATTTCGTCTTTTTAAAAACATTTATTTGTCAGGATGAATATATAGCTTCTTGACCGCTCTGAATACCAAAATGCTACCTTCAAGCAACACATTAAATTAAGCACTAAGATTGATTTTCTTATTGTCTTCTTCCCCAGTGGCCAGACTTTAGTCCTTCGGAAGTTCCTCTGTTTTCTGGAGCAATAAGAATATCCTTTATGGTAACTGGAATGATAGTTAAAGTTTTCAAATTGAAGAGAGATTATCTTGATCTTAAACTTTGCAGCAAATTATTAACTAAATTTAAAGAGAAAAAGGAAGGAAAAAAACTGTAACATTTATCTTATATCTTTAGCCAATAATACTGTTCTGTTGTTTCAGAATAGCCCAGTCTTTTTTTTTTTTTTTTTTTCCTGAACCGTGGGAATTTTCTTATTTTACCACTTTTTCCAAGAATTGAACAAAGCATAGTAACTATCTAATATCTTACAATTTGCAAACCAATGTTTGAATAGGGTTTGCAGGGAGGGTGTGTATAACCACCTCTTATATCTTCTCAGTGGAAAAAATGCATATGTTCAAAAACACATACTGTGCTTATGGTTTCAGAGGATTCCGAAATTATTTAAAAATCAATATTAAGGAATTACAAAATATAAAGAGGAATTTAAATGTTATGCAAAAGAGCCAATATTGAGTCCAAAGGAGGCTGACTCCAAAGCACAAACTTTTGAAATGTACAAGAGAGAGGTGAGAAATAGCTTTCTCTGATAATGTGTAATTGCTATTTTTTTGATACCACATTTAAAAAAATTTTTTTATTATACTTTATGTTCTAGGGTACATGTGCACAACGTGCAGGTTTGTTACATATGTATACATGTGCCAAGATGGTGTGCTGCACCCATTAACTTGTCATTTACATTAGATATATCTCCTAATGCTATCCCTCCCCCCTCCCCCAACCTCACAACAGGCCCCGGTGTGTGATGTTCCCCTTCCTGTGTCCAAGTGTTCTCACTGTTCAATTCCCACCTATGAGTGAGAATATGCAGTGTTTGGTTTTCTGTTCCTGTGATAGTTTGCTGAGAATGATGGTTTCCAGCTTCATCCATGTCCCTACAAAGGACATGAACTCATCCTTTTTTTATGGCTGCATAGTATTCCGTGGTGTATAGGTGCCACATTTTCTTAATCCAGCCTGTCATTGATGGGCATTTGGGTTGGTTCCAAGTCTGTGCTATTGTGAATAGTGCTGCAATAAACATACGTGTGCATGTGTCTTTATAGCAGCATGATTTATAATCCTTTAGGTATATACCCAGTAATGGGACGGCTGGGTCAAATGGTATTTCTAGTTCTAGATACTTGAGGAATTGCCACACTGTCTTCCACAATGGTTGAACTAGTTTACAGTCCCACCAACAGTGTAAAAGTGTTCCTATTTCTCCACGTTCTCTCCAGCACCTGTTGTTTCCTGACTTTTTAATGATTGCCATTCTAACTGGTGTGAGATGGTATCTCATTGTTGTTTTGATCTGCATTTCTCTGATTGCTAATGATGATGAGCATTTTTTTCATGTGTCTGTTGGCTGCATAAATGTCTTCTTTTGAGAAGTGTCTGTTCATATACTTTGCCCACTTTTTGATGGGGTTGTTTGTTTCTTTTCTTGTAAATTTGTTTGAGTTCTTTGTAGGTTCTGGATATTAGCCCTTTGTCAGATGAGTAGATTGCAAAAATGTTCTCCCATTCTGTAGGTTGCCTGTTCACTCTGATGGTAGTTTCTTCTGCTGTGCAGAAGCTCTTTAGTTTAATTAGATCTCATTTGTCAATTTTGGCTTTTGTTGCCATTGCTTTTGGTGTTTTAGATACCACATTTTAAATTAATTAAAATGAATTTGCTCACTGGCCATCTTGAAAATAAGAAAAATACTTGCCTATTTGTATCTACTTGTGACCATTAGCAATAATGTGATCTGTTCTTATACATGAATGTAAGTATAATAGCTTAAGACAACTCTATATACAAGACTGTACTTTTGAAAACTAAATCTTTAAAAAATTAGTAGCCCATCTAGTTTTAAAGATTTTTCTGTTACATCAATTCATCAAAGGTCGCCTATTTAGCTTACGAATCAACTGAAGTTCAACATTTAGCCTAGGCTGATTGTGTCTGGCTATTGCCAAGTTTTTTTGTGGCTAAACAGTTACAGCCATGTGGTAGCTCAAGCTTCAGTATTTTGATGGAATACTGTGGTTGTCTGGGGCACAAACTAGCATGTTATAAATAACTGGGCCAGAAGGCAAAAATGCTGTAGAATTCTGAGTGCAGAAGTAAGGGATGTAAGTATATGATTTTGTCCATCTGTACAGGGAGATTAAATAGGGACACACAGCAAATGCCCCTATAGGAACAAAATGGGCCCTTCTCCTGTGGCCAACACTGCTGGTGATCAGACAGTATCAGCTCTTTTCTTCATTTATAATAACAGGACTCCAATTTTATCAGAGAAAAATGAACCAACACAACATGGAATTACCATGTCACCTAGCAATTTCATTCCTGGACATATAACGCAAATTATTGAAAGTGTATGTTCAAACAAGTCATTATACATAAATGCCAATAGTAGCAATATATTCACAGTAGCCAAAAAGTGAAAACAACTCAAATATTTGTTAAGAAAAGAATGGATAAGCAAAATATTGTGTATCCTTACAATGTAATATTATTCACCCATGAAACAGAAATGAACTATGGCTACATGAAAAAACCTCTGAAACATTATGCTAAGTGAAAGAAATCACATAAATAATAGATGATGCATTGTATAATTCTATTTATATGAAATATTTAGGATAGGTAAATCTATGGAGACAAAAAGCAGATTAGGTGTTTACAGGGAATGGGGACAGGGAGGAATAGAAGAAAACTTAGTAAGTATGACAATGAAAATGTTCTAGAATTACATAGAGGTGAGCATTGTACAATATTATGAATGTGCTAAATGCCACCGAACTGTACACTATAAAAAGTTTAATTTTATTCTTTATGAACTTTACCTTAAGTTAAAAGAAAAGCATTCTGGAAAATGAAGGTTATCTCAAGGGTCAGGGGAAAAAACATCCCAACTAAAACACCATAATTCCAGTTTTCTGCAGCTATATGTGACTACCTGATTAAGTTGTCGACATTAAAATGTCAGTGGAAATGTTTTGAGGGATTTCAAAGAAAACATTTAAAAGGGGATAACTCTGCAGTTTGATGTATTTTGCTGCTTTCACTTTACTTTTTTTACCTTACCTGCTAAACAGTTGTAATCTGGAGTGTCAGCAACTGTTTGGAACATGAGATAACCTTGAGATTGAAAGCCTTGTGAAAGCCTCTATTTCATATGACCCAGACTGTGAGAGAAAAACAAATTTCTATTCTGTTAAAGACAGTGTATATCTTTTTTCTCTTTTCTTGTTATATCAGCATGTCATAATTCCAAGGAAATATGTAATTCCTGTAACAAGGAAATTTTCCCACCTGGAAGAATGTCCAGAATAAAGTTCTTTTATGAGTATATTTTCTCTCATGATCTGAGTTTGCAACTAAGGGCAAATTCAAGTGGCTGTTACTGAAGGCAACATGAGCCATATGACAAAAGGAACTTTTGGTACCTCTTTAAAAAAACCACATAAAGGAAAGTGATAATTAGAAATGCCACTAAATAATGGTGCTTAAGCCATCAGCTCTAGTATGTACTTTTGAAAGCACAGGACATTTCAGAATGTGTTGTTCAGAACTTTACTAAAAACTTTGCAGAGTATACTGAAATATTTCATTGGAACAATGAAAATTTGCTTTTAAATATAATATGAATAAGAGGGTTTAATTGTAAATATGATAAGAATTTAACACAACGTGTTACTAAAATCCTAGGACAAAAAATGATAATACTTTGAAATAAAGTGAGACAAAATTACTTATAGAGGTGAGAATATACTGCTTCAGTTGAAGCACTTCATGTTGATTAAATGTTCCACACCCTTTGGCAGAGGGTCTGAGGTGGGATTTCTCATATAATTTGATATGGGGGCATTACAATGTTACTATGCCGGATTTTTTTCTTTTTCTTTTAGTGCTAATCTATATTAGTAAAGGAATATGTGCAAAAAAGAAGACAAGATAAACAAAGATAGTGTAGACCCTAAATTTGCTCTTTTTAAGGTATAATAAAAATATTTTTTGAAAAGCACTTGTTAACAATTGAAATATTTTGGACATAGAGGACATTTCCAAAACTTAAATATTTAATATATCGTATGCCATAGGGTATATTTGATTTATCATAATATTTTCAAGGCTACAATGTGTAATACTTCTGTGCTTAAATGTAAAGTTAAAGAGTAATTGAAGTTAGAATATTAAGTCTCCAAATTGAGACCTTTTTCAGAGATAGTTTAGAATGGAAAATACAAAAGGCAACAAATATTTATATAATGCATTTACCAGGTGCAAGTGAGAAACCGCCACTCTATTCTTCATATTTTTATGACTATTACTTCAATTTTTCCAGTTGAGGAAACCAAAGCATGGAGAATATAAGTAAATAAAAATGGTATTATGTAATGTAGGCTTTGTCAAATATGTAGATATAGAAAACATAGATGTTTGACATTAATATGCATAATGATGAACCTACTACACAAACATATATGTGTATTTGCTCTAATATAAGGCAAACCCCAATTAAAATGCAATATCCCATTTTTCTTTGAGATTTACAAGCCATTCAGCATCCTATATTATAATAAATTTGAGATATGTACATGACTCAACAAATATGTACTTATATTACTTCAAGCACATATTTTAAAAATAGCATATATGAATTATTTTAAAATATTTAAATATTGAAATTAAATATCAGCTTAGATTACTTCATGCACACATTTTTAAATAGCATATATAATTATTTAAAATATTTGAATATTTAAATTAAATATAATATTATTTTTAAATAGCATATATATAGAAACATGGCTTCTTTCTTCTCTTGTATTTTTTATAAATAGGTATTTAAGCCCTTCACGTATATCTTCAAAATCAACCTAGCAGTCAATACCAGAGGCACCTTTTACGTCATTGAAGTTAGTTTATCAGAGCTCAATAACATCCCTTCTGTCTAACTTGTTTAAATTTTGGAACTTTTAGAGTCGTGTATGATATGCCACCACTCTGTCAACCTTCCAGCACTCAGTCATAAGATATCATGGCAATTTATATTTAAATTTAACTTGTGGTATATATTTATGATATATTTAACAGGGATATTTACTGCACTGTTGTGTGTATGGAGGTATGAACTAGAAAAACTGATGTAATGATCTGTAACACTTACCAAATGGAAAACCACTACCTGGGGATAATTTGAAATCCGAATCTGTTTAATAACTTTAAGATCTTTTCCTCTTTGTTTATCTTTTCTACGAGGTAGCTTCTAGAAGTACACCAAACATTGTTTTATTCTTTTGTAGTCTGTATTTTTTATTGTAAATGAACAATTTGGAATTGTATAGATTGACAGGTTCTGTGAAGAAGGAATAGTATGGCTAAAAAATTGTGGAGTAAAAAATGATGTAATAATCTATGAATGCAATGTGAAATAATTAAATCAGGCTAGTTAACATATTGATCACCTCAAATACTTAACATTTTTTGTGGTGAGAACATTTAAAATGTACTTAGCAATTTTGAAATGTACAATACTCTATTAACTCTATTCACCATGCTGCGCAATAGAACTCAGAAAAAGAAAAAACATATTCTTCCTGTTTGAAATTTTATACTCTTTGACCATCACATCCCCATTTCTCCCATCCTCCAGCTTCTATCACCACCATTCTACTCTCTGCTTGTATAAGTTCATTGTTTTATGTTCCATACATAACTGAGAACATGTGGTATCTTGTCTTTCTGAGCCTGACTTATTTAACTTGGCATAATGTCTCCAGTTTCATCTATGTTGTCACAAAGGTCAAAATTTCCTTCTTTTTAAAGGCTGCGGAGTACTCCATTATGTATATGCACTATATTTTTTTATCCATTCACCTGTTAGTGGGCATTGAGATTGATACTATTATAAATAGTGCAAATATTAAAAATTAAATATTGTAAATAGTTCTATTCAACTGAGGTTGAGGCTATTGTAAATAGTGCTGCAATAAACATAGGAATGCAGATATCCCTTCAGTAAACTGACTTCAAGTCTTTTGCATTAATACTCATTAGTGGAATTTCTGGATTATATGACAATTCTATTTTTAGTTTGTCAGGAAATCTCTATACTGTTTTCCATAATGGCAGCACAAACCTACATTTCCACCAATAGTATACAAGTGTTTGCTTTTCTCTATATCCTTGCCAACATTTATCTTTTTTTTTTTTTTTGATATAAACCATTCTGTTTTGAAATGAAGCATGAGATAAAAAATATAATAGTAAACATTTTAGAAGACATTCTGACAGGTGAGAGATGATATCTCATTGTGGTTTGAATTTGCATTTCTCTAACGATTATTAATGAACATTTTCCCATACGTGATGGCCATTTGGCACTATATATATCTGTTGGTATCTTTGTATATCTATATAGATATATAGATAGAGATGTACATGTAAGTTAAAAAGGTACCATTTTATCCATTTTTAAGTGTACACTTCTGTGGCATTAAGTACGTTCACAATGATGTGAAATCATCACCACCACCCACCTCCAAAGTTTTTCATCTTCCCTAACTGAACCTCTATACCCTTTAAACAATCATTCCCATTCTCCTCTCCATGCAGTCCCCGGCAAACACAATTCTACTTTCTGTCTCTACTAATTTGACTACTTTGGGAATCTCTTAAAAAAGGAATAATACAGTTTTGTGTGTATTGGGGAGAGACCAGGCTTATTTCACTACTTACCTTATGACAGGTTTTTTGACAAAAATTTTGACAATTTTTAAGGCTAAATGATGTTCTATTTTATGTATATATACTACATTTTGTTTATACATTAATTACTGATCGATAATGATGCTGCTTCCACCTTTTGGCTATAGTGAATAATACTGCTATAAATATGGGTATACAAATTTCTGTTTAAGTCCCTACTTTCAATTCTTTTGGGTTATACCCCTGAGTGAAATTACTGCAGATCATGTAGAAATTCTAAGTTTAATATTTTGAGTAACTGCATGCCATTTCACACCGGTTTGGATCAAGGTCTAACGATTTCATGCAGAAGATGTTTGCCCCAAATCTGTTTTATTATTCAAAATAATGCTGGTGAAAGGATGACATAAAACCTGCAATGACTAATTCACAATAATACCTTTTTAGGAGGATAATATTGAGAAAAAGGGGAAAAAAATCCATTTTATATTCATTCCTACAAAGCAGTCAGCCTTGTTTCAAGTTAGAGACACAGGGAAAGGCACTTGGAATTGACTTGCATTTGCTGTTATTTAATGTATATCGTAATCTCCTGTGAAATTTACATTTCCCTCCTTGGTTGTTCTTTGTAGTACACGTTTTTATTAGAGCAGGTTTAAAAAATGCTTTGAAAAATGGCACGTAACAAGCCGGCTGGAGTATAATCTCTGTTTGTGCCCTCCACTATGTGGATTTCATTAAATAAGTATGACATATTTTATTTTAAGAACACTGAATTGCTTTGCTTATCAAGATATATCAGCACAAATTGGTTACGCTATTTGATTGCTTTGAAAAAGTACCTACTTAGCATACAGCTATGTAATAAACATTATTTGAGGTCATGTGCAGTTTTCTATTACTATTTCATTATAAAGAACACAATAGCTTCTTTATAGCTGAGTTTTGTTAACTTTATTTTTCTATGCAAAAAAAAAATCGTTGAAAGTTAAGTTTATTTTATTCTGGAAAATTTACCGCCTCGATCTACGCAATAAATTTAAAATAGAGAATATAATTATTCTTTGACACTTTTTTCAATTTATTCTATGGTTTTTGAATTCACACTTTAAATTCTTCAACCACAAATTTGTCAGTCTTGCTTTGCAATTTTGCTGAGGTTTTCTAACTTACTTGTTTAGAAAAATTTAAGCCATTGTCTCTTTCATTCTCCATGTTTGTTGATATATCTGCTTTTTTCTTTCTTCTTTAAGATATTGGCATTTTTTTCTTGCTTAAATATATCTGTTGTAGAACTGTTGAGTATTTTTCTTTCAGTCTAACTCTTTGATGTATTCTAATTTATATTTTTTCTGTTTTTGAAAAGTATTCTGATTTTATGATAATTATTTTCTTCTAATTTTCCATTAATTTGCTTTTATTATGGCATTACGTATCTTTCTCACACATGAATGATGAAAACAATTAAAGCATCCATGTGGTACATTTTATTACTGTTTAGCAATATCCATTTTTCTTTCCTGGTGATGATTATACTATTCTACCCCTTACAGTAAGACTGGGCTCTGGGATTTAATGGGTACAGTTTCCCCTGCCCTCTCTTTTCTCTGTGTTGTGTGCCAGAAATATGCTTGCATTAGCTTGATAACAGAATAGATTAGTCCCCAAAATACTATGTGGGGGAAAAACCCCAGCCGAACCAGGTAGACACAAATGGTGTGTTTGGAAGTGAATGGTTGTTGTCTCAGCATACTACAATTTGGCATTGTTACTCGTATTTCCTGATTGAACAGTCTCTTTCATCATAATTGGGCTAAAGATAAACAAAATTATGTTATTCAAGAAATACATCAATAAACATAGGAATATTGCATTTCAAAACTCATGGGACCCCAAATCTATCACCCAGTCTCATCAGGAGAAAAACATCAGACAAATTTCAATACAGACACATCCTACAAATATACTTGCTCAAAATTGGCAAGATTATTAAAAACAAGGAAAGTCTTAGAAAAGATCATGGTCAACATGCACCTAAGAAGACTAAAATGACTAAAAGTAATGTGGTATTATGGATGGGATCCTGGATCAGAAAGCAAAAACAAAACCATTAGGTAAAAATGAAGAAAATATGAATGAGCTATGGGCATTATTTAATATTTTTTTAATGAAAGAACAAAAAATATCTTGAATGAAACCACAGAAATGTCCAGATTCTGATCTAAAATACTTCTATCCTTTTCTGAACTGAGCACATATCCAATATTTTATAAGAGCCATGATTGCACAATTTCTAAGTACATGCACGGGATACAATTCAGTAACATTTACATACAAACAGCAAATTGGCCGGATGTAGAATTCTCAGGTCACAGCCTACCTTCCTAAGAATCTGAGGATGTCATTCCCTTATCTCTCTGTTCAGAATTACAAAGGAAAAACAATCAGAGACACATCTAATTTTACTACTGTTTAAAAGTAACCTGAATTCATACTTAAATGTTTTACGGATTTCTTGGAATTACAAATATGTCACATGTTATCAGGGCTTTCATCTGCGTATGTGACTATTTTCAAACTTAATTTTAAATTAATTTTTCAAAACCTGGGTGAGGTTGCTTGATCTCTAGATCATAGTTACTTCACGGCCAGGTAGTCAGTCTTATACACTTTTATTTATTTATTTTTTCCTGTACTCACTTTGAGGGTTTACATAATATTGACAGAGTTGATCTCTTTCCCTGGTTCTTTGTTTCCATTATACTTTTTTTTCTCATCAATTTTGTCTCTGTATACATTAATCTCTATTTTGAGAGTTTCTTCCAAAACATCAGTTGCGTTTAATAACCGTTTTAACATAGCAAAACTATTGAGATCAAAACTTTAGAAAACACATGGAATGAAGAATATGTTGCTTCATTTATGAGAGCTGGAATATCCTTCCTTTCAAGTCATAGCTAGTTGGGGAATAAGTACAATCTCCGCTCAAATTCTAAGACCCAGTTGCTGCTCCTTTCGGGTTGCTGTTCTGGAATTCTGCCTTTCCCAACGTCTTGAGTGTCTGAAAATGCTAGGATAAACTGCAAGGTTTCACATACACACACACTATATTCCTTGACGTAACATCAGTGCTATCAGGGTCACCAACTGCCCTTTGGCAACATAGAAACCATGCATCCAGCAGGAATGCATTTGATCTTTTCCTCAATCTAACCAACTTCTAATGTTAGTTTTTGAAGCATCTACAAATCTCAGGTTTCATTGAGATTGTACACAGTTCTCTAATCCCATATTTATGTTTCTAATTAATATATGTGGTCTTTAAATAAATATGGAAAAAGAAGATAATTGGAGTGGTAGGGAATGTGTCTCATTTCAACAATGATGTGAGAATGGGAGTGGAAATAATTATTGTCATTTATTGGTTCATGATTGATTTAAAACTTGCTTAAGAGGGATACTTTGATGGATAAGCTAGAGCTGTTTTCTTTATATTCCTATTTACTGCACACGGTGACCACAAAGCTTTTCCTTGATGGAATTTCTCTATTTTATTAATTTTTTCAATCCATGCATTTTCAAAACAACATCTATGCTTCACAGTCTTATGAGTCCATTCATTGAGAATAATGCTTGTGAGGCTTATCTGGATTATAGTATATAATTCTAGAGTGAGCTATTTTTAATATATTTGTAAACAATTGGACTCTTGGAATTTGAGTGTATTTCTGTGATACACTCTATTTAGAAATGAATAAACAAAGACAAAATCTACACTGAATGCAGCTGCCAAAATAATTTGACATTGAGAATGCTGTAGCTATAAACATGAGATAAACATGAGATCAAAATGCAAAACAGTCTAATGTTTAATTCATTGTGACTCTAATGTTCTGTAAACAGGAAGGTCAAATAGAGAACGACCTTTCTCTCATTTCTAGTCAGGAAGCACAGTATTAGTACCTTGCAGGTCTTCACATTCATTTCAGCCTGTGGAAGCCTAACCTCAGGAATCCCTCATTCAATCTGTCAGGAACTGGGTTTCATAATCCAGTGTATTTTTTTCGCAGGTTTATACTCTCTATTTGGGAGTAATAAAATTTGTAATTGTCATAAATAGAAACTTTGCTTTCTCTTTAATCTCATCAATAATTTTTGGATAGCATTTGCTGGTAATCAATTGTGTAAATGTGTGCATGTGTGGGTATGTGTGTGTGTATAACTGCTTTCAATCAATTTTTGAAGAAGATTCATTATTCTAAGTAATTGCCTTTAAATACTTAAACTCTGTATTGATCCATAGGTCTGCAGCTCAATTTGGCTTCAATTAGTGCTACTATTCTTGTCCAGCTTTCTACACAATCACTAGTATCATATAAAGAAATAATGAAAATTCCCAGAGCAGCCAGTACCACTATTTTCAGGTCACTCTGTTAAACGACCTTCTTTAGAGGCAGTGATTGTTTTTCTTAGGGTGGCATGAAATAGAGTTCACATTTTAAAGTGAGACAGAGCTTGTTTCAAATTCTCTTCCTGCTATGATTTCCCTTAGACTGGTTATTCAATCTCTCTGTAGAGCCTGCCTCACTCTCCTACCCCTAAATAAGTAAAATAAGCCTTTTTTCTATAGTGTCTTTTTCATGTAAAAGTGTAAAGATAAAGATGGTGACATCTGCAAAATGTTTAACAGAATGACTGTCTCTTCATAAGCCCTCACAAATTCTAGCTTCTTTGTCATTAGCATCAGCGTTGTTGAAGAAAACTATAGGTGATACAAGAATTGGCATGACCACAAGTGTAGGTTTTTTATTTATTATTTATTTATTTATTTATTTATTTATTTATCCTGAAATAGGCTTATGAGTTCATTCTGGGAACCCCTAGGTTGAACAGATTGTGGGTGGATGCCAATGTGGTGGGAAAGATATGGCTAGTGCAGAACATCCAGCAAGTCTAATTCCGACACTAGAGAGTCACCAGGAGTTTACAGTTGTGCTGAAACAGGGTACCCAGGGTCCCACCAGCATAGCTGGGCCCAGCACCCTCCACTATGCTCAATACATGTGATCCCTTCAGACGTGAGCCTAAAGAAATGGATGCAGTGCCTACACATTCAGATTTTTGTTGTTGTTGCTTACTTAGATTGTGTGTTATGGATAAATTAAATAAATAGATGAAATCTAAAGGTGTTATTACATTATTATTCACTAGATACGAAGGATTGATTAAAATGTCAATAGTACACACACCTAAACATTTTTTAATATCATTTTTATTTGTATCTGAGGTTACTGTGAGGGTAGTGATTGCAATATAAAGGGTGGATAATCCTCTAAACTTAAATTATTCCCTTGGTCAAACCACAGATTAAATACTAACTACCAAAATGATTTGCTCATAAAAGAGTAAATCTTGTGTTCTAAAGCTAATTGGAAAGTTGGTCTGTTTGCAGCCAGGCCAAAATTTTTAATCATATACCATTTGTTAAGCATTTAATAAATATTTTTCTTAGGTCCTTAAACTGCCTTATGTCTTTTTTTATTTTAAGATTAAAAGTAAATGATGTATTTTTCTTTTAATAGATAGACTATTTCTAGAGCAGTCTTAGATTTCCAAAAAAATTGAGCATGAAGTACAGAGTGTTCCCAAATATACCCTTTCCTCCAGCAAATTTCTCATATAATTAATGTATTGCAAATGTATGTCAAAAATGTTAGGATTGGTGAGTCAATCCTGATAAATTATTACTAAGCAAAGTCCACCGTTTCAGTTAGGGCTCCCGCCTTCTATTGTTTATTCTATAGGTTGTGATGTATGACATGTATCCACCATTACAGTGTTATACTGACCAAATTCATTGCCTTACAAATATCCTGTGCTCCACTTACTCATCTCTCCCTCAACCAAATCCCTTTTAGCCACTGATCCTTTTGTTGCCTCTACAGTTTTTTTTCTCCCAGAATGTTATGCAGTTGGAATCCTATAGTGTGTACCCTTTTAATATTGGCTTCTTTCATTAACAATACGCATTTAAAGTTCCCCCAATTCTTTTATTTGCTTTATAACTCATTTTCAAAGACTATTTTTTGAGAAAAACTCATTTGACAAACTGTTAGCTAAACTCTCAGAGAAAGAGAGAATATATAAATAGCTAAAACCACAAATAAAAGTGGAGACATTACCACCGACCTGACAAAAATAAAAATGATTATAAAAGCATACTATGTGGGATTTTATTCTAAGAAATTATATAACCTACATGATATGGATAGATTTCCCAATCACAAAAATGTCCTCAACTTACCCAAGAAACTATAGAAAGCTTAAATATAACAAAGTAAATAGATTAAATCAGTAATTCAAAACCTCCCAACAACAAAAATGTTCGGGACCAGATAGATACACTGGTTAATGCTAATATTTGATATATAAGTAATAATTAACCCACACATTTAAAGAATATTTCAATATTTAAATAAATGTTAAAGAAAAATATACGCAAATCCTTTTCAAGCTCTTCCAAAAAGAGAAGGGAACACTTCTAATTTGATTATATCATGCCAACATTATCTTGGTACTAAAACCAGATGAAGACATCACACACACAGACACACACACACTCAGACACATACACACACAAACACAATTACAGACCAACATCTTTCATAAATATTGGTGTGAAAATCCTCAAAAAAAAAAACTATTAACTTCACTCCAACAGCATATTAGTAGAATTATTCACCATAATAAGTGGGATTTATCTCAGAAATGTAAGGATGGTTAAACATAAAAATAAGTCAATTAGTACCACGTTAATAAAGCAAATAAAAAACCCCAAATGTTAATATGAATTGACACATAAAAGTCATTTGACAAAAATCCAACATCATTTCATGGTACAAGTGTGCAGAAAACTGAGAACAAAAGAGAGTTTAATCGGCATAATAAAAAACATTTGTAAAAACAGCTAACATTATACATTGAATGGTGAAAGACTGAAAGCTTCCTCTCTAAGATCAAACAAAGAAGGTTGTCTGCTTTTACTACTGCTATTCAACATTGAACCACAATTTTTAGTCAGTATTTAGACAAGAAAAAGAAAAGGCATCTAAGTTTAAAATGAAGACGTGAAATTGTATTAATTGATGACATGATTCTATACACAGAATCCTAAAGATTCCATAAGTAGCTACCAGTCATAATAAATTATTTAAGTAAAATTTCAGGGTATAAGAGCAGCATGCAAAAAACAGTTTTATTTATACACATTTGCAATAAATAATCAAAACAAGAAATTAAGAAAGCAATTTCATTTACAATAGCATCTTAAAGAATTAAATGTCAATATATACATTTAACCAGGAAGATAGAAGACTTGAATACTAAACACTACAAAACATTGCTGAGAATAATTTTTAAAGGACTTGGAAAACGTGAAAAGACATCTTGAGTTTATGTTTAGGAAGACTTAAAATTGTTAAGGTACCAATACTCCCTAAAGTGAAGTGATTTGCGCGTTCAATGCAATCTCTACCAAAATTCCAATAACTTTTATTTTTATTTTGTGTAGAACTGGAAAAAATTCAGTTCACATTCGTATGGACTTTTTAAGGTGCCTCCACCAGGAGATCATATCCCACACCTGGCCGGGAGGGTCCCACGCCCACGGAGCCTCCCTCATTGCTAGCACAGCAGTCTGTGATCTACCGGCAAGGCAGCAGCGAGGCTGGGGGAGGGGCGCCCGCCATTGCTGAGGCTTAAGTAGGTAAACAAAGCTGCTGGGAAGCTCCAACTGGGTGGAGCTCACAGCAGCTCAAGGAAACCTGCCTGTCTCTGTAGACTCCACCTCTGGGGACAGGGCACAGCTACACAACAACAACAACAACAAAAAAAAAGCAGCAGAAAGCTCTGCAGACGCAAACGACTCTGTCTGACAGCTTTGAAGAGAGCAGTGGATCTCCCAACACGGAGGTTGAGATCTGAGAAGGGACAGACTGCCTGCTCAAGTGGGTCCCTGACCCCTGAGTAGCCTAACTGGGAGACATCCCCCACTAGGGGCAGTCTGACACCCCACACCTCACAGGGTGGAGTACACCCCTGAGAGGAAGCTTCCAAAGCAAGAATCAGACAGGTACACTCGCTGTTCAGAAATATTCTATATTCTGCAGCCTCTGCTGCTGATACCCAGGCAAACAGGGTCTGGAGTGGACCTCAAGCAATCTCCAACAGACCTACAGCTGAGGGTCCTGACTGATAGAAGGAAATCTATCAAACAGGAAGGACACCTACACCAAAACCCCATCAGTACATCACCATCATCAAAGACCAGAGGCAGATAAAACCACAAAGATGGGGAAAAAGCAGGGCAGAAAAGCTGGAAATTCAAAAAATAAGAGCGCATCTCCCCCGGCAAAGGAGCGCAGCTCATCGCCAGCAACGGATCAAAGCTGGATGGAGAATGACTTTGACGAGATGAGAGAAGAAGGCTTCAGTCCATCAAATTTCTCAGAGCTAAAGGAGGAATTACGTACCCAGCGCAAAGAAACTAAAAATCTTGAAAAAAAAGTGGAAGAATTGACGGCTAGAGTAATTAATGCAGAGAAGGTCATAAACGAAATGAAAGAGATGAAAACCATGACACGAGAAATACGTGACAAATGCACAAGCTTCAGTAACCGACTCGATCAACTGGAAGAAAGAGTATCAGCGATTGAGGATCAAATGAATGAAATGAACGAGAAGAGAAACCAAAAGAAAAAAGAAGAAAAAGAAATGAACAAAGCCTGCAAGAAGTATGGGATTATGTAAAAAGACCAAATCTACGTCTGATTGGGGTGCCTGAAAGTGAGGGGGAAAATGGAACCAAGTTGGAAAACACTCTTCAGGATATCATCCAGGAGAACTTCCCCAACCTAGTAGGGCGGGCCAACATTCAAATCCAGGAAATACAGAGAACGCCACAAAGATACTCCTCGAGAAGAGCAACTCCAAGACACATAATTGCCAGATTCACCAAAGTTGAAATGAAGGAAAAAATCTTAAGGGCAGCCAGAGAGAAAGGTCGGGTTACCCACAAAGGGAAGCCCATCAGACTCACAGCAGATCTCTCGGCAGAAACTCTCCAAGCCAGAAGAGAGTGGGGGCCAATATTCAACATCCTTAAAGAAAAGAATTTTAAACCCAGAATTTCATATCCAGCCAAACTAAGTTTCATAAGTGAAGGAGAAATAAAATCCTTTACAGATAAGCAAATGCTTAGAGATTTTGTCACCACTAGGCCTGCCTTACAAGAGACCCTGAAGGAAGCACTCAACATGGAAAGGAACAACCGGTACCAGCCATTGCAAAAACATGCCAAAATGTAAAGACCATCGAGGCTAGGAAGAAACTGCATCAACTAACGAGCAAAATAACCAGTTAATATCATAATGGCAGGATCAAGTTCACACATAACAATCTTAACCTTAAATGTAAATGGACTAAATGCTCCAATGAAAAGACACAGACTGGCAAACTGGATAAAGAGTCAAGACCCATCAGTCTGCTGTATTCAGGAGACCCATCTCACACGCAGAGACATACATAGGCTCAAAATAAAGGGATGGAGGAAGATTTACCAAGCAAATGGAGAACAAAAAAAAGCGGGGGTTGCAATCCTAGTCTCTGATAAAACAGACTTTAAACCATCAAAGATCAAAAGAGACAAAGAAGGCCATTACATAATGGTAAAGGGATCAATTCAACAGGAAGAGCTAACTATCCTAAATATATATGCACCCAATACAGGAGCACCCAGATTCATAAAGCAAGTCCTTAGAGACTTACAAAGAGACTTAGACTCCCATACAATAATAATGGGAGACTTCAACACTCCATTGTCAACATTAGACAGATCAACGAGACAGAAAGTTAACAAGGATATCCAGGAATTGAACTCATCTCTGCAGCAAGCAGACCTAATAGACATCTATAGAACTCTCCACCCCAAATCAACAGAATATACATTCTTCTCAGCACCACATCGTACTTACTCCAAAATTGACCATATAATTGGAAGTAAAGCACTCCTCAGCAAATGTACAAGAACAGAAATTATAACAAACTGTCTCTCAGACCACAGTGCAATCAAAGTAGAACTCAGGAATAAGAAACTCAATCAAAACCGCTCAACTACATGGAAACTGAACAATCTGCTCCTGAATGACTACTGGGTACATAACGAAATGAAGGCAGAAATAAAGATGTTCTTTGAAACCAATGAGAACAAAGATACAACATACCAGAATCTCTGGGACACATTTAAAGCAGTGTGTAGAGGGAAATTTATAGCACTAAATGCCCACAAGAGAAAGCAGGAAAGATCTAAAATTGACACTCTAACATCGCAATTAAAAGAACTGGAGAAGCAAGAGCAAACACATTCGAAAGCTAGCAGAAGGCAAGAAATAACTAAGATCAGAGCAGAACTGAAGGAGATAGAGACACAAAAAACCCTCCAAAAAATCAATGAATCCAGGAGTTGGTTTTTTGAAAAGATCAACAAAATTGACAGACCACTAGCAAGACTAATAAAGAAGAAAAGAGAGAAGAATCAAATCGATGCAATTAAAAATGATAAAGGGGATATCACCACCGACCCCACAGAAATACAAACTACCATCAGAGAATACTATAAACACCTCTACGCAAATAAACTGGAAAATCTAGAAGAAATGGATAATTTCCTGGACACTTACACTCTTCCAAGACTAAACCAGGAAGAAGTTGAATCCCTGAATAGACCAATAGTAGGCTCTGAAATTGAGGCAATAATTAATAGCCTACCAACCAAAAAAAGTCCAGGACCAGATGGATTCACAGCTGAATTCTACCAGAGGTATAAGGAGGAGTTGGTACCATTCCTTCTGAAACTATTCCAATCAATAGAAAAAGAGGGAATCCTCCCTAACTCATTTTATGAGGCCAACATCATCCTGATACCAAAGCCTGGCAGAGACACAACAAAAAAAGAGAATTTTAGACCAATATCCCTGATGAACATCGATGCAAAAATCCTCAATAAAATACTGGCAAACCGGATTCAACAACACATCAAAAAGCTTATCCACCATGATCAAGTGGGCTTCATCCCTGGGATGCAAGGCTGGTTCAACATTCGCAAATCAATAAACATAATCCAGCATATAAACAGAACCAAAGACAAGAACCACATGATTATCTCAATAGATGCAGAAAAGGCTTTTGACAAAATTCAACAGCCCTTCATGCTAAAAACTCTCAATAAATTCGGTATTGATGGAACGTACCTCAAAATAATAAGAGCTATTTATGACAAACCCACAGCCAATATCATACTGAATGGGCAAAAACTGGAAAAATTCCCTTTGAAAACTGGCACAAGACAGGGATGCCCTCTCTCACCACTCCTATTCAACATAGTGTTGGAAGTTCTGGCTAGGGCAAT